>NW_028162456.1:197500-234511 GCF_964263955.1 Coregonus lavaretus | reverse complement strand
TCTCTCTCTCTCTCTCTCTCTCTCTCTGTCTCTCTCTCTCTCTCTCTCTCTCTCTCTCTCTCTCTCTCTCTCTCTCTCTCTCTCTCTCTCTCTCTCTCTCTCCTCTCTCTCTCTCTCTCTCTCTCTTCTCTCTGTCTCTGTCTCTGTCTCTGTCTCTGTCTCTCTCTCTCTCTCTCTCTCTCTCTCTCTCTAATGACAGTATATTGTGGTCAATGTAGAAGGCTGGTTTGAGATCTGGTGAAGATAATGTTGTATAATGACAGTATAATGTGGTCAATGTATATAAAAGGCTGGTTCAAAATTACACTGATTGATCTGAGTCCAGAAAAATAGTCTTAGGGACAGGAATGTATCATCTGGTGGACAGACGTCTTACATGTGTTGTCACTCAGGTCCTTAAAAACACAGGAACATGTGTAGTATAACTGTAGGATAGGAATATGTAGTTTTATTTACCACTAACAGTTTGTGTGTAAATACTTTAAATATTCATACATTATTTTATATCTAATTTTTTAAAGAAATTAATGGTATACCTTGTTTTATTAATGTGTTTTAAGCTTTATGCAAATCTTACTTGATGCTTCTTGTGATCAGTCAATTTGTGACATTCCTTCAGAAGGATCTTAATAGTGTAGTTTTTATCAGATTGCTGTGAATGTGTTCTACTGTTGCAGTGTGATACTAATACATGAGTTTCTGTTGCTGTCTAAGTTGTAGTTCAACTACATGGTACTGAAATACTGTTAGACAGACATACAGTAGGTCAACTACATGGTACTGTAATACTGTTAGACAGACATACAGTAGGTCAACTACATGGTACTGTAATACTGTTAGACAGACATACAGTAGGTCAACTACATGGTACTGTAATACTGTTAGACAGACATACAGTAGGTCAACTACATGGTACTGTAATACTGTTAGACAGACATACAGTAGGTCAACTACATGGTACTGTAATACTGTTAGACAGACATACAGTAGGTCAACTACATGGTACTGTAATACTGTTAGACAGACATACAGTAGGTCAACTACATGGTACTGTAATACTGTTAGACAGACATACAGTAGGTCAACTACATGGTACTGTAATACTCAGTTAGACAGACATACAGTAGGTCAACTACATGGTACTGTAATACTGTTAGACAGACATACAGTAGGTCAACTACATGGTACTGTAATACTGTTAGACAGACATACAGTAGGTCAACTAGTGTAAATCATGTATAAACTACTGTGTTACTATATCAACAGAACTGGTTGCTACAGCTGCAACAGTTCAATCATGTATAAACTACTGTCTTATCAACAGACCCATTAAAGAGATTCTCTGATACTTTTGTATACTTTTTAGACAGTAGCGCTGAAAGTAGCATTCAGGAGCCAAAAGTGGTCCCCGATAATTGCATACTATGTCACATATGTGCAGATATGTGCACCACATCATTGGTCTCCCTCTCTCGCTCTGCTGGGTAGGCCTCTTGCTAGCTGTCACTCAAATGTGAGGGGCTGAAGCTCATTGGCTAGAACTCAAACTGCAAAGGGGCTGGCTCATGTGGGGGGAAATGTAGGGGAAAAGGGCGTGGCACAGCTTGAAGAAAAGTTGCTTTCAAACTAGGGATTTTATTGCTAATTGAGGTAAGACCCTATTTCTGCTCATAGATTATACATGTAAGAACTACACATTGAACTACACATTGAAACATCCAGCCCAAAGTGGGAGGTTAAAAAAATAATTTCTTAGTCTCCAAACTACCGGAGCATGTCTTTAAACCCCCCTAGAGTCTATTGATACAACTAGGCATCAATCTAAGTAACAGAATAAAAACATCCCAGTCAAAATCCATCAGTTTATGATAGAGATATGCATGGGCTGCGTCTCAATCCACCACATGCACCAATGGCAGCCTTCAGCATCTGAGGAAACGTCTGTAGCGTCCAAACAAGATGGTGGTCTCTGTCTAAGTAACAGAATAACAATAAAAAGGGGTATCATATGTGTAAATATATGATATATATATATTTCCTGAGCTTTCTAATATCCACTAGATATAGGACAGACACTTCCAAACCTTATTCCTTATGATTTATTTTTTGACTGTCTTTTTTTGCCATTTATTAATGTGTTATTCAAAGTGTTTCTATGGGCTATAGTAGTAAAGGACTAATTCAATTTTTATCAAATACATTTTTTACACATTTGTTTTTATACCTAAAGGGGTCCTAAAATTCCAAATCAAATAGCTAAATGATCTTTGGTAAGAACATCTTAAAACAATTCCATATGTTAGCTTAGAACCTTCAATGTGTCAATGTGTTTGTACTTGTCTCTATACAAATAAAAGAAAACCAAACATGTATGATGCTTTCTTTTCTGATATTAAACAGACAAACCTCCCGAAAGTTTACTGTTTTGACTGGGTAAATGACGCATCTCCCTCTGGCACGCCCATCTCGGGATAGCCGGGCCCCGCCCATTTACCAGGATGCACCATATTAGGTCAATGACGTCAACGGAATCTCCTTTTGGAACGTTCCATTTCTTGGGAACGGCAACTTCGAAGTTCTAACTTGTTACCTTTACCGATAAATGCGATAGATGTATGTTTATAAACTGATATTATGTTGATATCCTCACCCTTTCCTCGTCAGATGGTGAGCAAGCCTAGAAAACCCCTGCAAACTGTCAGTTGGCATTCAAACTTCCAGCAACTAACTGTCAGTATCTGGTATCTATAATATTGCATGAAGTCTACTTCTACCGAGCGGCTTCATTCATCATGCATGAATGAAATTATAGTCATTGCCCGGGACTAAACTAACTGGGGCATGTTCGCTGAGCAGGACCCAACGGTTTTTAATGTTCCGATAGATATAGGCCTCTGATGAACAAACATGTCTCTCTGACATTTTGAATAAGAAATCAGGTCGGCTCTATATGTGGTAACTATATCTGAAACATTCGACAACGTTTGGCGACTGAACTTTGCTTTGGGGTATATTCATCAGGAAACAAACGGAAACAAACCGGACGAAACAGGGAGGGACTAACCTGAACTTGTCCAGTGAGAAACGCTCGTTTTTGTTGTAAACGTTTAGCTACGATGTGCACGATTGAATACACCCCGGGAAAGTATGAGACAGCGCTCCTGCTGGTGATTAGTACATTAAAACCACGTTCAGTAGCCAAACGTTATCGAAATGTTGCCGATAGAAATGCCATGAATAGAGCGGAAGTGATTCCTTATTCTAAATGTCTGAGGCATGTTTGTCCTACAGTGTATTTCTATCTGAACGTTCCAAAACGTTGCTTCTTGCTGAACGCGCCCCAATAAGGTTTTTATACACGGAAGTATAAGTGAAAATAAAAGTAAAATAGGTGTAGCTACACACCAGGTCACTGCAGCAGAACGAGACAGAGGTAAGGGTTTTCTAACAATCGATCATAATAACGTGTTAAATGAAGGTTAGGCCCTACTTGCTACATTTTAGCTGGTCTAGACTACATTTACATTTGACATTTACGTCATCTTATCCAGAGCGACTTACAAATAGGACTAGACTTGAGAGTCTGACCAACTGTCAAAGCGAGTCAACATGAGGATGAGAAGTTCCTGCTGTCTAGTAGATGTAGTTGTCTAGAGGAAATGCCAACACATTTACAGTCTAGTTTGATTTGTTTCCTAATATAACCGAACTTTTCTCCAAACCGGCACCTATAACTTGGCTCAGGCAAGGTGCCGGTTTGGAGAAAAGTTCGGTTCAGACGGTTTCTATAAAGGTCTACAGATATACACACATGATATAATCCGGACCAATGGACAAGGAGTTACGGATGATCGATATTCAGTAACAGGATTTTGGGAAACAAGTATCCTATCTGCCTACAAAATGTTGGCAGTTATTTTCCAGGCTCCGCACTGTAGCCACCAAGGACGCCAATGCGCGCATGCGCAGCGTCCTATATAGGGGTAAGCATATAAATAAGAATGAAAAGAAGGTCGTCTCCATTCAAGTCAATGATGCCATAATGGGTGGACTGGCAGCCGTTTGGAGTGTTTCCCGACCGCTGGTCACCTTTTCAATGCTTATCTTGTAGAATCCAGCAATGGCGCTGGTCCCATTAATTAGCTTATTTTCTTTCAGCGGAGTCACTCACAACCTTCCGGAGACATTTGAAACCCCACCTCTTTAAGGAATACCTGGGATAGGATAAAGTAATCCTTCTACCACCCACCCCCCCCACCCCCCCCCCCCCCCCCCGGAAAAAAAAATTATATAATAATATGTAAAGTGGTTATCCCACTGGCTATAGGGTGAATGCACCAATTTGTAAGTCGCTCTGGATAAGAGCGTCTGCTAAATGACGTAAATGTAAATGTTATACGCTAACGTTAGCTAGCAGGCTAGATGGTTGTCTTATTCTGGCATTCGCTCATGATCTCCTTCAGACCGCTTGCCTTCTGCCTAGGCAGCTTAGCTACAATGCTTGAGCTGGTCCCATGGTTGAATCAGAGCGGTATATCCTCAAATCACTTACAAGCCATTAACCAACAATGCAGTTTTTAAGAAAAAATATAAAAAGAGCAAATAATTAAAGAGCAGTAGTAAAATGAAATAACAGTAGGGAGGTTATATACAGGGGGTACTGGTACAGAGTCAATGTGCAGGGGGAACCGGTTAGTGGAGACCCATGCCAGGAAGTAAAAGCAGGAACAGATTAATAGACATGTCCATTGGAAATTTACAGATGTGGTGATTTGTGCTCGTGCACATAATTACATGACCTGAGCTCTCCCAGTAAAACGTATCCTGGACAGGGATATAGGCAACGCCTCTGATTAGATCTGAACAGGGCTATAGGCAACGCCTCTGATTAGATCTGAACAGGGATATAGGAAACGCCTCTGATTAGATCTGAACAGGGCTATAGGCAACGCCTCTGATTAGATCTGAGCAGGGCTATAGGCAACGCCTCTGATTAGATCTGAATAGGGCTATAGGCAATGCCTTTGATTAGATCTTGATTTAGTCACATGCACAGATGTAGTTGCGTCAGTGAAATACTTCAGCTCCGAGCTCCAACAGTGTGAATGAAACAATACATTTTTTAATAATACCTATTTACAACTGCGAGGGGGGGGGGGGGGGGGGGTATTAAGGCCAAGAAAAGAGAAACCCTCACACTGCTCTTGCTCCTACCATTTGTTTAATAAGAATATCAATTAATATCAACTTTTCAATCCCTGTTCACAAAACAGACCGTTCAATGCATGTCTGAGCACGTATAGCCTAGAGTAGGCCTAGGATATATTCTTCTTTGTTTGCTCGGGAGACATGTGGCCTAAACACATTTCCTGCAATTCTACCACACTTTATATGACTGGAGACATTAGGAGAATCTTTTTAAATAGGACAAATTACAGGGTAGCCTACTCTGCTGATTGACAAACAGATCAATAAATAAAATCAACAGAAATACCTTATTTACATAACTATGCAGACACTGCTATGAAACTCAAAATTGATCCAAGGTGCATCCTGTTTCCATTGATCATCCTTGAGATGTTTCTACAACTTGATTGGAGTCCACCTGTGGTAAATTCAATTGATTTGACATTATTTGGAAAGGCACACACACCTGTCTATATAAGGTCCCACAGTTGACAGTGCATGTCAGAGCAAAAACCAAGCCATGAGGTTGAAGGAATTGTCCGTAGAGCTCCGAGACAGGATTGTGTAGAGCCACAGATCTGGGGAAGGGTACCAGCAAATTTCTGCAGCATTGAAGGTCCCCAAGAACACAGTGGCCTCCATCATTCTTAAATGGAAGAAGTTTGGAATCACCAAGACTCTTCCTAGAGCTGGCCGCCCGGCCAAACTGAGCAATCGGGGGAGAAGGGACTTGGTCAGGGAGGTGACCAAGTACCCGATGGTCACTCTGACAGAGCTCCAGAGTTCCTCTGTGGCGATGGGAGAACCTTCCAGAAGGACAACCATCACTGCAACACTCCACCAATCAGGCCTTTATGGTAGAGTGGCCAGACGGAAGCCACTCCTTAGTAAAAGGCACATGACAGCCCGCTTGGAGTTTGCCAAAAGGCACCTAAAGGACTCTCAGACCATGAGAAACAAGATTTTCTGGTCTGATGAAACCAAGATTGAACTCTTTGGCCTGAATGCCAAGCGTCACATCTGGAGGAAACCTGGCACCATCCCTACGGTGAAGCATGGTGGTGGCAGCATCATGCTGTGGGGATGTTTTTCAGTGGCAGGGACTGGGAGACTAGTGACCTATGAGAAGAGGAGACACTAATATGATGTTGTCCATATAATAGACCAATGAGAAGAGGAGACACTAATATAATATGATGTTGTCCATATAATAGACCTATGAGAAGGGGAGACACTAATATGATGTTGTCCATATAATAGACCTATGAGAAGAGGAGACACTAATATGATATGATGTTGTCCATATAATAGACCAATGAGAAGAGGAGACACTAATATGATGTTGTCCATATAATAGACCTATGAGAAGAGGAGACACTAATATGATGTTGTCCATATAATAGACCAATGAGAAGAGGAGACACTAATATGATATGATATTGTCCATATAATAGACCTATGAGAAGAGGAGACACTAATATGATATGATGTTGTCCATATAATAGACCAATGAGAAGAGGAGACACTAATATGATGTTTTCCATATAATAGACCAATGAGAAGAGGAGACACTAATATGATGTGTATCTAAACTGGAGGGATGCTGGCCCATGTTGACTCCAATGCTTCCCACAGTTGTGTCCAGTTGGTTGGATGTCCTTTGGCTGGTGGACCATTCTTCATACACACAGGAATCTGTTGAAAGAAAATAAGAAAAAAGACTTCACTGTCCAAGAATATCAATTAATATCAACAGATTACGCCTAATCTAATGTTATATTAATGATATCGGCTGCATTCCGAACCTTAAGCTGAAACTCAACTTTAAAGCAGACCACCATAGTCCCTGTGCCCAAGGACACTAAGATAACCTGCCTAAATGACTACCGACCCGTAGCACTGACGTCTGTAGCCATGAAGTGATTTGAAAGGCTGGTCATGGCTCACATCAACACCATTATCCCAGAAACCCTAGACCCACTCCAATTTGCATACCGCCCCAACAGATCCACAGATGATGCAATCTCTATTGCACTCCACACTGCCCTTTCCCACCTGGACAAGAGGAACACCTACGTGAGAATGCTGTTCATTGACTACAGCTCAGTGTTCAACACCATAGTGCCCTCAAAGCTCATCACTAAGCTAAGGATCCTGGGACTAAACACCTCCCTCTGCAACTGGATCCTGGATTTCCTGACGGGCCGCCCCCAGGTGGTAAGGGTAGGTAACAACACATCTGCCACGCTGATCCTCAACACGAGGAGATGATTGTGGACTACAGGAAAAAAAAGAGGACTGAGCACGCCCCCATTCTCATCGACGGGGCTGTAGTGGAGCAGGTGTCCACATCACCAACGAACTATCATGGTCCAAACACACATTTTTAGGACGTGGATTTGACAGACTTTACTTTGTTTCAACTCATATTTAACAAGCAGTGGTCCTCTGTAGCTCAGCTGGTAGAGCACGGCGCTTGTAACGCCAGGGTAGTGGGTTCGATCCCCGGGACCACCCATACAAAAAAAAAAATGTATGCACGCATGACTGTAAGTCGCTTTGGATGAAAAGCGTCTGCTAAATGGCATATTATTATTATTATAATTTGTCACGAATGTCGGTGTAATGCGAGTCAGAATGTAAAGAAATAAAATGAAAATCCTCCAAAACAACAAAGGAACACACACCAAACAGTGGACGGGTACAATTTAAATAGGGAGGACAAACTAACATAATGGGGAACAGGTTAAATAGGGAGGACAAACTAACATAATGGGGAACAGGTTAAATAGGGAGGACAAACTAACATAATGGGGAACAGGTTAAATAGGGAGGACAAACTAACATAATGGGGAACAGGTTAAATAGGAAGGACAAACTAACATAATGGGGAACAGGTTAAATAGGGAGGACAAACTAACATAATGGGGAACAGGTTAAATAGGGAGGACAAACTAACATAATGGGGAACAGGTTAAATAGGGAGGACAAACTAACATAATGGGGAACAGGTTAAATAGGGAGGACAAACTAACATAATGGGGAACAGGTTAAATAGGGAGGACAAACTAACATAATGGGGAACAGGTTAAATAGGGAGGACAAACTAACATAATGGGGAACAGGTTAAATAGGGAGGACAAACTAACATAATGGGGAACAGGTTAAATAGGGAGGACAAACTAACATAATGGGGAACATGTTAAATAGGGAGGACAAACTAACATAATGGGGAACAGGTTAAATAGGGAGGACAAACTAACATAATGGGGAAAAGGTTAAATAGGGAGGACAAACTAACATAATGGGGAACAGGTTAAATAGGGAGGACAAACTAACATAATGGGGAACAGGTTAAATAGGGAGGACAAACTAACATAATGGGGAACAGGTTAAATAGGGAGGACAAACTAACATAATGGGGAACAGGTTAAATAGGGAGGACAAACTAACATAATGGGGAACAGGTTAAATAGGGAGGACAAACTAACATAATGGGGAACAGGTTAAATAGGGAGGACAAACTAACATAATGGGGAACAGGTTAAATAGGGAGGACAAACTAACATAATGGGGAACAGGTTAAATAGGGAGGACAAACTAACATAATGGGGAACAGGTTAAATAGGGAGGACAAACTAACATAATGGGGAACAGGTTAAATAGGGAGGACAAACTAACATAATGGGGAACAGGTTAAATAGGGAGGACAAACTAACATAATGGGGAACAGGTTAAATAGGGAGGACAAACTAACATAATGGGGAACAGGTTAAATAGGGAGGACAAACTAACATAATGGGGAACAGGTTAAATAGGGAGGACAAACTAACATAATGGGGAACAGGTTAAATAGGGAGGACAAACTAACATAATGGGGAACAGGTTAAATAGGGAGGACAAACTAACATAATGGGGAACAGGTTAAATAGGGAGGACAAACTAACATAATGGGGAACAGGTTAAATAGGGAGGACAAACTAACATAATGGGGAACAGGTTAAATAGGGAGGACAAACTAACAATGGGGAACAGGTTAAATAGGGAGGACAAACTAACATAATGGGGAACAGGTTAAATAGGGAGGACAAACTAACATAATGGGGAACAGGTTAAATAGGGAGGACAAACTAACATAATGGGGAACAGGTTAAATAGGGAGGACAAACTAACATAATGGGGAACAGATTAAATAGGAAGGACAAACTAACATAATGGGGAACAGGTTAAATAGGGAGGACAAACTAACATAATGGGGAACAGGTTAAATAGGGAGGACAAACTAACATAATGGGGAACAGGTTAAATAGGGAGGACAAACTAACATAATGGGAAACAGGTTAAATAGGGAGGACAAACTAACATAATGGGAAACAGGTTAAATAGGGAGGACAAACTAACATAATGGGGAACTGTCACAATCGTCGGAGGAAGTGGACCAATGCGCAGCGTGATAAGTGAACATACTTATTTATTGAACGAACAAAACAACAAACGATACGAAACGTGAAGTCCTTGGTTACAATACACACCATACGGAACAAGATCCCACAAATGACAATGCCCAAACAGCTGCCTAAGTATGGTTCCCAATCAGAGACAACAAGCAACAGCTGATTCACGTTGCCTCTGATTGAGAACCACCCCGGCCAACATAGAAACACAAGCACTAGAACTTAACCACAGAACACAAACACATAGAAACTACACACCCTGGCTCAACATAACAGAGTCCCAGAGCCAGGGCGTGACAGGAACAGGTTAAATAGGGAGGACAAACTAACATAATGGGGAACAGGTTAAATAGGGAGGACAAACTAACATAATGGGGAACAGGTTAAATAGGGAGGACAAACTAACATAATGGGGAACAGGTTAAATAGGGAGGACAAGCTAACATAATGGGGAACAGGTTAAATAGGGAGGACAAACTTGTCACGGTTTCGGCCGAGGCTGCTCCTCCTCCTTGTTCGGGCAGGCTTCGGCGGTCGTCGTCCCCGGAGTACTAGCTGCCACCGTTGTATGTTATCGATGTTTGTTTGGTTTTGTCGTCTTTGTACACCTGTTTCCTTTTAGTGTTAATTATGTATCCTATAAGTTTCTCGTTTATTAGTCGTGTGTTGTGTGTAATTGTTCCGCCTGTCTTTTGGTGCTGTCCTTTTGCCTATTGCTTGTTTAGGACCGTCACACTGTTTTCGTGCGCTATCAGTATTTTGGTGTTTTACGCACTGCTGCGTAATCGTTCGCCTCCGGGTTTGTTGAGGCCCATTTTGTTATTTTTGTCGTCTAGTAAAGTCTGGTTGGACGAAGCTTCTGTGTCCTGCGCTTGATTCCTACACCACATCCACATCAGCCACCTGACAAAACTAACATAATGGGGAACAGGTTAAATAGGGAGAACAAACTAACATAATGGGGAACAGGTTAAATAGGGAGGACAAACTAACATAATGGGGAACAGGTTAAATAGGGAGGACAAACTAACATAATGGGGAACAGGTTAAATAGGGAGGACAAACTAACATAATGGGGAACAGGTTAAATAGGGAGGACAAACTAACATAATGGGGAACAGGTTAAATAGGGAGGACAAACTAACATAATGGGGAACAGGTTAAATAGGGAGGACAAACTAACATAATGGGGAACAGGTTAAATAGGGAGGACAAACTAACATAATGGGGAACAGGTTAAATAGGGAGGACAAACTAACATAATGGGGAACAGGTTAAATAGGGAGGACAAACTAACATAATGGGGAACAGGTTAAATAGGGAGGACAAACTAACATAATGGGGAACAGGTTAAATAGGGAGGGCAAACTAACATAATGGGGAACAGGTTAAATAGGGAGGACAAACTAACATAATGGGGAACAGGTTAAATAGGGAGGACAAACTAACATAATGGGGAACAGGTTAAATAGGGAGGACAAACTAACATAATGGGGAACAGGTGCGCAATAACAGACAACAATCAAATGAACATAGAAATATAGAACATAGAGCGGCAGCAGCTAGTACTCTGGTGACGACGAACGCCGAGGCCTGCCCGAGCCAGAAGGTAGGGCAGTCTCGGCAGAATCCGACAGTACCCCCCCCCCCCCGACACCGGGCAGAGACGGTGGGTTTGTGCCCCTAGGCGACGTTGTTGCCGGTGATGTCTGGTGGAGGACCTGCCTTACAACAGGCCTACAAGCCCTCAGTCCAGCCTCTCTCAGCCTATTGCGGACAGTCTGAGCACTGATGGAGGGATTGTGTGTTCCTGGGGTAACTCGGGGAGTTGTTGTTGCCGTCCTGTACCTGTCCCGCAGGTGTAATGTTCGGCTGTACCGATCCTGTGCAGGTGTAGTTACACGTGGTCTGCCACTGCAAGGATTTTCAGCTGTCCGTCCTGTCTCCCTGTAGCGCTGTCTTAGGCGTCTCATAGTACGGACATTGCAATTTATTGCCCTGGCCACATCTGCAGTCCTCATCCTCCTTGCAGCATGCCTAAGGCACGTTCATGCAGATGAGCAGGGACTCTGGGCATCTTTCTTTTGGTGTTTTTCAGAGTCAGTAGAAAGGCCTCTTTAGTGTCCTAAATGTTCATAACTGTGACCTTAATTGCCTACCGTCTGTAATATGTTAGTCTCTTAACGACTGTTTCACAGGTGCATGTAAATTAATTGTTTATGGTTCATTGAACAAGCATGGGAAACAGTGTTTAAACCCTTTACAATGAAGATCTGTGAAGTTATTTGGATTTCTATGAATTATCTTTGAAAGACAGGGTCTCTTTTTTTGTAGAGTTTATATTCTTGTTTTACGCCATTGTAATAGATACATTCACATTTAGTTGGTGTATGTTTTGTTTACATGGGCTAAAAAGTTTAATTGAATGAATAAACCTAATCATTATTTAACTGTTCTACTATTAACTGACTATGTACTTTCGTCTTCCAGAGATCCTACGTGTTGAAACATACCAGTGATGCTGCAGAAACAACCTGGGACATGGCTTCTGCAAGACAATCTGCTTTAGAGTACATTAGAAATGGAAGGCTACGTCTCATTGGAAGGCTCCAGAATCTTCCCCTCATTGTGGAAAACCTGTTCCAGTGCAAGATTCTTCACGGGGAGCAAGTCAGTAAAATTAAGGCTGAAGTTGACTGTTCTGAACAAACCAGAAACATACTGGACTGGGTCTCGGTCAAAGGAGAGGCTGCATGCTATGAGTTGCTGAAAATTCTACACATCACAAGGAAGAGGACCTTAGACGACGCTGACTTACAGCAATGGATCAGCTGTTTCCCCTTTAAGGAAGACCAAGAGATGACAGACTACTTTGTTGGTAAGTGATCGTATGGTATCCTCTTAGTATACACTATATAGTATACAATTGGCTGGGCTAAAAAATAGCAGACCTGTTGAAATGTGTCTTTCAAATATTATTTTAGGTGTGGTTAATTTAGCTTACTGTGCGCGCTCCATAGACAGGGTTTGTACTTTAGGCACTATTCCTTTGGTTCCATGGTGCTGGCGAAGCTATCTGAAGCGCACATTGAAAGGGGTTAATGTACCTTTTTAGATTGTTCATCAAAAATAAGTGTGACCAATGCACTCTTCATGAAGTAAAAATGCCTTTATTATGATGGCGTGTTCAATAGAGATTTGTCATTGTCCTCCCTGATGAAGGCTACGCTGAAACGCATCAGAGGTTTTATACATATTGTTCTATTGAACATGCCATCATAATACAGGCATTTTAACTTTGTTTTTAGTGCCCCTTGGTTCTTCTTGTTTTTGATGACCATTTAGCCCCAAAAGAGCACCTTCAATCTACAAAGATCTGCTAGTGTATCCTTGTAGCTTTCTGTCCTGATTTTCTCTAGTCCTTTAGATTGGCTTTGATTTGTTTGCACAGTGCATTTACTCTCTCTTCCCTTAATACCCTTATTTTAGGTTCAAAACCCTGTCACGGATATCAGACACAGCTGAAATGTAAAGCACGGAAGATCACAAATAGTGCATGGAAACAAAGCTGTAGTCTCCTACCAGAGACATGTAGAAATGAGGGGACTTTATCTTACACCCCTCTTGTGTTAGATACAGATGTGCATTCATCTCTCTCCAAAATTAAAGTGAAAAGCAAAAGATGCAAGAAAGCTCGCCCTAAAAAGCTGAAGAGCTTCATCCCCATGGCCAAACAGGAAACATCCCCTGCTGACCTGCTTAGAACACATGAGAAAAAAATCCTCCTTTTTGGAAAACCTGGAATTGGAAAAACAACAGTTGCCCATCAAATGTTGAACCTCTGGGCAGAGAAAGATCACAGAGAACTAGATTACATGTTTTATTTTGACGTGAGAGACATTTCACACAGAAAACCCATGAGCCTGGAGGACCTTCTCTTTAACATGTACAGTGAGCCCAAAAAAAGTAAAGATGAAGTGTTACAAGATATTAAGGAGAACTCTGAAAACGTTGTCATCATATTTGATGGAATCACAGACCTCTCCTCTCTGTCAGTAGTAAAGGACCTTATGGAGAACCTCCTCCCTGATGCAAAGATTGTGACCACATGCAGACCAGATCAATCTGAAGACTTCCTGACAGACTGGCCCGCAGACTGGTTCAGAGTGGAGGTGAAAGGGTTCAGTGATGCATCCATCAGGGCTTACTTAACAGAGATGCTGAGTGCTGATCCTGACTCCTTGAGCAGTGTGTTAAACAACAAAGAGTTGTTCAGTCTGTGCCATGTCCCAATGTATGCACTGATGGTGGTTACCTGCATTTATTTCCCTACCTCAGAGGCTTCTAAACAGACATGCACTATAACTGAAATGTACAGCAACATCCTCCGTCAGTGCATCCAAAAACACAGTAGCATACGAGATAAGGATATCGACAATTATCTCAAAGAAAACAGAGAGAAAATATTGTCTTTGGCAGAAATAGCTTTTCATGCAACAAATGAAAAAAACATGAACTTGACAACACTGAGTTGTGAAGAAAGCAGTGTCCATTTTGCGTTCTTGGGAGCACTTATGGTTAAGATTGCACCCACAGCGTCAGACACTTACTGTGCATTTCTCCACTACACAATGCAGGAGTTCTTTGGTGCCCTTTGGCTCTTACAGAATCCAGATCAAATCAGAGAGGTTCTAGAGAAGTGCCAGACTGAAGAATGGAAACACACAAAACACTTGATTCCCTTCCTGTGTGGGCTTCTGAATGAGAGGAATATTAGATTGGTAAACGGTCTAGTTCCAG
This sequence comes from Coregonus lavaretus, assembly GCF_964263955.1. Lineage (NCBI taxonomy): Eukaryota > Metazoa > Chordata > Actinopteri > Salmoniformes > Salmonidae > Coregonus > Coregonus lavaretus. The sequence continues at coordinate 220,070 of NW_028162456.1, read as the reverse complement.
ATCAACAGATCAAGAAGACGTCAGATTGGTTCTTCAAGGAAGTGGTGAACACATTTCTTCCATCTCAAACAAACCAAGATCATGCAGAAGGTGGTGCTCCTGAGTTTGAGATAGATCTTCTGTTTTTTTGTAAGTGCTTGTATGAACATCAGTCTACTGAGGCCTGTCTCCTTCTCCTGGACAAACTGGACTATCATCTAGACCTGAGTGGAGAACATCTTGATCCTCACCAGTGCTGTGCAGTGTCTTATGTGACCAGTCAGTCTGCAGAGAGAAAGGTTGGCTTGGACCTGAAAGACTGCATTGTGTCAGACCAAGGAGTAAGGCTGATACTGGGCTCTCTGAAGAATGTCAGACATCTTGGGTAATATTTGTGTTATCTAATTCACAAGTTTATTGACAATTAACCAGTCAAAGAAAGATACATTGTGATGAAGCAACTGATTTTTATAAAAATATCTATTGTATTCTCTTCCATTCAGATACTTAGTTATAAACACTTCTGTGTCATGCTACGTTGAAATAATCTGTATAATTTAATTTATAATCTAATCTCTTTTAAAGGCCCTCCTCTGGTGATTCATCTGACCACTCAATGCTGTGTCAACTCTGGACAACTTTGCTGAGCAGTGTGGCAGAGATGGACTTCACCAGCTTACTTGGTCTCTGTGGAAATGAGTTGCACCTTCCAGTCCAGGGTGAAAGACGAGTGTTTGAGAGAGCAGAAGAAGTGATGAAGCAGAGTCTAGAGAGGGTTCATCTCTGTCTACACTGGGGTCAGAGAACTCTTCTCAGTGAAGCTCTCAGCAAAACCATTTTAGACTGTTTATCACATATCAACAAACTCAGGTGAGTGTTTCCACAGCCAATATATATTTACACAATGTCTTTGTGACTATTCATTTATTTAAGTCAGTTGAGAACATATTGTTCTTATTTCCAATGACAACCTATCAAAAGGCTAAGACAGACAAACAAGACATTGCAACAACACAACAAGATAGACATGATGACAACAGTATTCAGTCTGTAAAAGAGGCAGCAGTCACATTCTCCCTGCTTCTATCTGAACATAGACATTCTTATGTTTTATGGGTCACAGGTTTACCCCACTAGAACATCAGAGAGGATCCCCTGAAAGACTGGAGACAGAAGAGAAAGCAGTCCTACTAGATTTGTGTCTACAAGCAGCACTAGATCACAGAGAAACTTTCCAGAGAGCTGTGAACACACTGCTGTCACTGTTCTCTGTGTATCAAACTGAGAGATATGACATCCTGCTGGATCTGTACTCACATGTGAAGGACTATGAGACTCAAACAGGCAGGAGTGTCCTTCCAGCATTACAGCCAGTTTACCAGTCAGCTCCTGCAGTCTGGTCCATAGACCTCTCAAAGAGAAAGGCCTCCCTCCTCCTAGAAGTGCTGAAACTCCAACCAGAGAAGAAACCAATAGAGCTGAAGGGCTGGTCAGATGAAGAGAGTGAAGTGAGGAGTTTCCTTCAGTGTCTGCCCTACATCTCACAGCTGAGGTGAGTTGGATCTGTACAGTTCAGAGATTGTAGTTGTCTGTCCCTGTATTTCCCTTTAGAGAGGATGCGTTTAGCTTTCTGCAGTAACTTAATAAACTAAACAGACACATACCGTTTGGAAAATATGCAATCTTTGTAGTCAGGATTTTATGGAACAATTTAAGTAGATGATGAGTTTAGAAAGATAGTCATTATATTTTAACTGCCATAATGTGACCATCAGAAATTCAAATATCTCTCACATATTCATCTATTTGTTGTTTAACTGTTCTTGCAGTTTTCCTCCACCACATGATCAAAGAAGTTCCCCTGAAGAGAGGACAAACAGAGAGAAGATATTCCTACTGAATCTGTGTCTTCAAGCAGCTCTCCATGAGAGAGGAACCATACAAACAACTGTAGAGAAACTGTTGTCACTGTCTGAAGTATATCACAGTCAGAAATGCGATTTCCTGCTGGATCTGTACTCTCATGTGAAGGACTATGAGACTCAAACAGGCAGGAGTGTCCTTCCATTATTACAGCCAGTTTACCAGTCAGCTCCTGCAGTCTGGTCCATAGACCTCTCAAAGAGAAAGGCCTCCCTCCTCCTAGAAGTGCTGAAACTCCAACCAGAGAAGAAACCAGTAGAGCTGAAGGGCTTGTCAGATGAAGAGAGTGAAGTGAGGAGTTTCCTTCAGTGTCTGCCCTACATCTCACAGCTGAGGTGAGTCTGAACATGGGTGGTGGTTAGTGATTATGTGATGCTAGTGATTATTATCTTGTAGAAACATTGTAGTATAAAACTTCAAGTGTTGGTGAATCTGGTAACATTTATACTCAGATTTCCTGACATAAGAAATGTTGCATTACTAAATGTCACACATACATCATGTTAATGTCTCTAAAATTAAATACTCAGTCTCTATCCCAGAGGTTGTAAATCTCTAATAATCAGACCAAGTAGCCCAGCATACAATCATCTGGCTTTATTCATTGAGAACGTTATAAAACAAAATGGCCGTACAATCTTTTTACATTTCACACAGTTTCAGGGTGTAATAATTAGTCATTAATAATTAATCTATTAATACACCCTTTGACTAAATATTACACACATACTCACAAAATATATGTTGTTATAAAAATGAATCACACACATTGAAGCATATAAGTTGATTTGCATATAAAAACATAAAATATTGTCTCATTCAATACAGGTTCGTCAGGGTTATCCCATGATTAAAAGCGTAACGTTACTCTTTAGCAATGGTACCTAACCTGTTTACCCATTATTTAGAAACAACAGTCTAAGCCTATAGTGAAGAAGATTTGCTTCATCACATCCTGCAATATTGATTAATTAGTACATCACACTTAAAACAAGACTTTAATACACAAAAGATCATTACAATAACTTTTAAACTAGAGATTTATAGTTCTAGGTTAACATCCAGTCTCAAACTATCTGAATCGTCGTCGTCCTCCACCAAGCCTGGTGGATCATATTCTTCATTCCTTAGGTCGGAGTCCGGGATTGGGCCGTATCTCACCATCTGCTGTGATACTGCTCCAACGCCTTGCTCACCAACCCTCGGGCACAGGGAATAAGACAACATCCACAAAGAACAAGCATACCCATAGACCCGATTGCCGCACCTAAAATAGTTACAACAATAGTTTTTTATTTACCAAACATTTGATCAAACCATCCAGTCATTGATGTATTCACCCCCCAGTTCTCAGCCCATTCTTTACTTAATGCAGTGAGACCTACCAGTGCTCTAGTTACTGTACCATCTGGGGCTGTATTGTTGGGGATAAACATACAACAATGACCTCCCGCCATCTTGCAAATACGCCCTTCTCTGCTAAAAGCATTTTGAGAACCAAACTATTCTGCAGGTCATGAGTGAGGTGGCGGATAGTTGGCCTGAGATTCCCTTCACTGCATCCCTTGTCTAATTAACAAACCTTTGTAGATGTAATTAATCCAGTCAACATTTTTATCAATTGTAACCCACCAGAAAAACGTTGTTGTAAACCCTTCTCCAATTTTATCTGCGATTCGCATTACTTTGGTGTCTATCACATTGATAATCTCCGGGGGTCATGGTGAATTGGGGTGCCTTAGTATTATCCTTTTTAAGAGTGGTTATTTTAATATCAGAACAATTAGGTGAGGTTTGGTTTGATCCCAAATCTATCACACAAGAGAACATGGTCTGAGGCATAGGTGCAGTTACAAGGGTTGGCCTACCTGTTGAACAGGCATAACAATTAGTTTGACCCAACGCCCTAGCTGTGTAGTTCATCCACCTTACCCAGAAGTTGTCATTTGAAATTCCTTCTACTTCTCCTTGGTTCATTTCCTGCAAGAGGAAATATTCTACCCTTGGTGGTTTAGTGCTATTTAGGACTCCTTCTGAGGGCCTTCCAAGGGGTATTAGACTAGTTTTTTGGTACCTCTGGTGATAACATTGGATCTACCTGCTGATCTGTCTCGGAGGTGGAAGATTCATTTTTCTCCTGAAAAATGAACCTCAAACATATATCTGCCCCGAAATCATCAACACAGGCCCAATAGTTCCTTGCTATGTCATCTTGCATAATTGACTTTACCGTTATCACCAGTTCCGTTTTACATTTATCATGGGTTTGTTTAATTCCCCATCGGTGTACTGCGTCCATTCCATTCTCAAAGTATGTTCCCCAGGTATGTTTAAACACCCTCTCCCAAGGACATGAGCGTTTCCCAGTGCAAATGTATTTACCATACCTTCTAGGACCTAACTTTCATGTACACGCCCCCTTCTTACCAAAGCCCCCAAAACATCCTATCTCTTCATGGGAGAAGTCGAATGGTATCTTGAATCCCCCATCTTGTCCTAAACTGACTTTAACTATTCAAATAATCATTCCCCCAATAGTCTTTCTTGGTTTCAGTATTTCTACGAGATCAAATCAGTGCATCATTTCCCTGTTTAGGTTGACCTGGATTAATCCATAATAAGGTTAACATGATGATGCAGCTCAGAGTCCCCCAAAATCCCAAAAAAACGCCATCCCAATCCTGTCCCTGACCCACCTGCCTGGTACTTCCCCATACCCACACCTCTATAAACACCCCACAGTGATGAAAGGTCGGGGTAGGGTTTCTTCGTTAACAGAGTTTACCCCCGAACCCTAATGGGTCAGTTCTTCTCTTTAACTCTGTGTGTGTTCAACGGTGTTGGTATGTGGGCCTACCTTTTTGCAGTGGGTAACGTGGACCCAAGTAGCTCTCTCAGCTATTCTTATAGCGAAGGCAGTTACCAACAGGACTTGGTATGGTCCCTCCCAGAGGGGCTGCTTTCAATCCTTTTTCCTCAACGATTGGATCCACACCCAGTCTCCAGGTTATATACTATGAGTCACCTTCTCCTTTAATTCTCCTGTAGGACACAAATTCTTAGACATACGGTTAACGAACAATTTTCTCATGTGTTCTGCTAGTGTATTCTCTAGTTCTATGTCTGCCTGTTCTGGTCCTGCCAACTGTGGCATTCTGTAAGGTCTTCCAAACAATTTCTCAAAGGGGGATAACCCATCTTTATCTGGGGTTACTCTAAATTTCTTCCCTTCACTCCGTGATAACTCTATAAAATCAATTTCCAATTGCTGGAAAGGGTACTTAGCCGGAGGATACTCACCCTGAGGTGCCCTTTGTCTGCCCTGGTGATTATTTTGAGCACAGATAACACATCTTGAACAAAAGTTATTTTTTTAAATAATTAGTAATCCCATATGCAACAAAGTGTTGTCTAATCTGCTCTACCATCCATCCCTCCTTTTGACACATGTCACTGCCCATGTGTCAATATTACCACCTACCTAAACAATCACTTAGGTAATATTGGTAATTTATCATCCAATTGCCATCCCTTGTTTATTTTTGAGACTGTCCCTTGCTTCTTTATTGCTCCTATCTTCCTGATCTCATTACTAAATAAATGATCTAGGTAATAGCTGTTTCGCATTAGATTGTGCCTTCCTCTGATTACTGCAGCTCATTGCATTAATTTAGTTTCAAATACCAACTTGTTGTTTATTAAAGCATAATAAAAATGAAATTTAAATGACAACATTTGATAATAACTCAACTTACTTCTATCCCGTAAAAGTAATCCAAGATTAGTACAATTGACTAGCAACAGGTATCCCTCATTCAGGGAAAGCTCTCTCTCTCTTCTGTTATTTTATGGTTCAAATCATATATATTATTACCAAATTATAATCTTCACACTTTTCACAGTACTATAAATTACCCTCAACTTGGTCAAATAAACTATCTTAAAGTCCTCCTCTCATGCCTTTAGAATTACCAGTGTGGATGATTAATTAACACCAGAAAGTTAAAACAGAGTTCAGAGGCCATTGAAATCATTCAACGAACTGTTCCATCCCATAGTATACTAAACATTACCATCATTCTAAATATTTCATAAATGTTACTTATCCCAAGTGTTCATTAAGTCCTCGTGACATTTATTATCATAAGAAATCATATATACCCTAAACTCAGTCAAAACTGAAAAACTCCATAAGATTCACTGTGTGTGCTCCTTTAAGACTTATCACCTTTGACCTGTTGAAAACCCCCTCAAATCAAAATAACAACCCTTTATAAACATCATACTAGGTGTATTGTTTTTTATTTGAAAAACCCAATTGAAACACAACAACCAAAAATAGCCAGGCCCCACTTAATTTGGTAGCTCACTTTTATGACCTAAATACTGCCTAACTCAACTAAACTGCTCCCCCTATCCCTGGGCAACATTCCAATGAGATAAGCAAATCTCTTTCTCCTGGAAGAGAAATTATACATTTTGTTAACCTTCAATTACCATCAGTAATCTAAAGATGGTAAGTACACACAAAACATGATACAGATATCCCCAGTCCTAACTCATCAATAATCGTTTGTATCAATCTAATTCCTCATAACTAATCCATAAAACCACTCAAAATTCCTCGAGTATACAATGATTATGTTTAATTGATTACCCTTCAGATCATATCCTCTTTAAATCTCACAATGATTATTGAACCCCTAAATCTGCTCCATGTGATCCCATATCAAATGATCCATTATCGTTTATTTTGATCAACACCTTAGGAAAATCTGTTTCCCCTTTTATAGTTCCTGTCACCCTTCTTAATATCATATTTCACTCATTTGCCAATATAATCCCTTACTTCATATAAGTAAGCAGTGATATTTTATTCCAGGCATCTATAAAAAAATTAAAAAATGATACGTTGTCTCCTACTGTCACTTAACATATACTGTAGGGGATTTCCCTCAATCTTGGGAAAAATAAATAAAAACACAAAACTCCCCCCTCAGAACACATCAGATAACTCCACGTATCATTAAATTCACTAAACCTATAAATAACAAACCCATAACCACCTTCCGGTAATCTACTGATTTAAACCTGTTGCATTAATTTATTAAAATATAAACCTTTTGTTTAATAAATCCACTGTTTGCATTGAACACATCTCTCAGTCTCTCTAGGTATTGACTAATAGTCTCACTGTCTCCCTGCTTACACTCGTGGACTTTGGAGAAGTCGGCATGTCTGTGATAATATTCTCTCAGATTATCACAGAGTTGTGCCAATTTATCTCCATAAGCCCCTCCTTCTGCCCACTCTAGAACCCCTGTATTCAGCTTAAAGCTGGCGGTCAGCCCTTCCATATCTCTTCTGAACTGGTGTACCCCCGTCTTAGGGTGGGGTATCCCTTCCACTGCTCTCACTACATCTCTCTGCTTCGTTTACTAAATCCTGGCATTAGGAAATTCTATCCACACACCACCAAAAACGAATAACATATTTGCATACACATAACTAGAAAGCATGAATTTAATACCATTCCTGCTTAAACAATGCAATTAAACATTTCTCATCACCCAATTTCTATTTAACAATGTTTACACAGGAAACCCTGTACAATCTCTATTGCTGACTTTCCATCTAACATTACTTTTCAACATTTCTCAAATCAAATTACCTCTGGTATCAACTAAATTATAGCCACCTCTTATGAAACCCCCAATCTGTCATTGTTTAGAATACAGCAGATATACAGTGGGGAGAACAAGTATTTGATACACTGCAAATTAATTACCATATTTTCCGCACTATAAGGCGCACCGGAGTATAAGCCGCAGCAGCTAAATTGAATGATATTGAATGATGTGTACATATATAAGCCGCACTGGACTATAAGCCGCAGGTGTTTTAATGTTTAATTACCATATGTAAGGGTTCGTGCACAGAGGGGATTGTCGGGAAAGAGAGGGCTGCTTGAGGAAGCTCCCATTTATTAACATTTCAACAAACAAGTTGCATATTTGCATAACGTATTAAAGTGTTACCATTTAGTGCAATAGTAGCTACAGAACATAGACTGTGCTGTGTAAACTGTACTGTATCACATAGTGTTTCAGACACACAAACTTTTCAACACTGCTCTCGTTCTGTCTCTCGTTCTGTCTCTCGTACCACTCTCGGTTCCACTTTTACTTTTGCGCGCTACCTGTCTCACTCTTTTCCGGCCTCCAGCTTTTCCTGCTGGAGCCCGCCGCTTAAAGGTGGGGGGCGCGGACCGGTCATAGAGCCCATAGAGTTAAAGTTGGTGGACTGTAACCTGTAAAATCCATAGATTTAGGAGGTCTTCTAGTGGCCGTTAGCTGTAAAAATCCATAGATTAGCCGCACCGTTATATAAGCCGCAGGGTCGAAAAATTGGAAAAAAGGCCCTTTGTTTCTGGCCTCACTATCTCCCCGAGAGTTGGCCCTCCCTTAAGTTATCTCCCAATCTGCTCTTGGTAAACTGCAAACCTTTTATTGCTTCTGGTTTCATAGGGTATTGCTTCTGATATGGCCTATGATTAGATTTGGGTATCACCTGTACTGGAATTACCCCTTTTATTAATCCTACGTCTGCTGGACCCTGGGACCACAAATGCTCTGGAACTTCTTTTATGTCTGACTCTTGTTGTTCTGTCAACAGGTATTCCTCTCCTCAGTATCTGCTATTCTCATCTAAATGTACTATCTGTGGATGGGCTGTGTTCGGGGAATATCAGTTATTCCCCCCCTTAACAAATCTTGACTATACCAATAACATGGCTCCCCTTCCCCACAGACCACTATATTGTCTCTATGTGTGCTTTCATTCCCCTCTCAGTGGAAATGACGACCACATTCAATTTAGTCATTACATCACATCCTAGTAAATTTCCCGGACACAGCTTAGATATCAGGATGGGTATGGTTGCCTCTCCTCCTGATTGGTCATGTTTTAGGGTTATTGGGGCTGATAACCTTTCAATAAATTGATGTCCAGAGGCAGATCGCACTATGATTTTCTCCCCATCAATCCTGACTCCATCTGGCTTGTCTGTTGCACAGATTGCTGTCCTGCAGGCTCCCGTATCACAAAGGAATTTAATTTTCTTACCCATTACTGTCAATGTCAAATAAGGTTTCTGTTCCTGTTGAAGTGCTAAGTCAATAGTAGCCAATTCAAACACCTCACAATTTGGATCAATGGGTTCCGTAGTCTCCCCCTCACTAGAGTCTACTCTTTCTCCCTCAAGGACTAGTCACGCCTTATCTTCCTCTTCCTCACGCTCAAAGCTGGCAAATAGACGTCTGTTAGGCTTCTCTCTTTTTTTTTTCTTTCCTTTTCCTTTGGGTTTGCATTGAAAGGAGTTATGGCCTGTCTTACCACAGTATCTGCATGGGGCCTCACACTCTCTGGCGAAATGCCCTCCTTTGTTACAGTTGAAGCACCGACCTTCCCCGCTGTAGCCTTCACTTTTCCCTGTGTTTCTGCCTTTACATGCTATTTCCCCAAGAGTGGCCATTAGGTACTCTGCTCCTTTCTGCTCTTTCTTGGCTCTGTCCTGTCTGTTATTCTGCTCATGATGAATTGCATATCGTTTAACCTCAGCTAGCGATGCCACCCACCAGAGTCCTTTTAATGGTTCTGCTTATCTCTGGTCTCATTCCACTGAGGAATGCTAACTTTAATTGCTGATGGTAGGGCGTATAATTCCCCTGTCTCTGGTCTGGTTCGGTATGCCACTGTTTGCGTTAAACACATATTTAACCCTCTCTAAGTACTGGCTGACAGTCTCACTATCCTCTTGTTTACACTCATGTGCTTTAGAGAAGTCTGCATGACGATGGTAATGTTCTCTGAGGCTATTACACAATTCAGTTATTTTCCCAACATACTCTCCGTGATCGGCCCATGGCAAAGTGCCCTCTGGGCATCCCCTGAAACCCACTGCCCTCTAACGGCAGCCCAAACCTTACTATTCCTGTTTTGGGGTGAGTCATTCCTTCTACCGCTCTGGCCACGTCCTCTGTGTTCATGGCCTGTCTGCTAAATGGCATATTATTATTATTATTATTATTATTATTACTGTATACATCTAAGGTTGCTGGGGCCCCTTTCATTCCCCGCCAATAGATTAGGTAAGGCTATCAGTGGGTACTGGCCCCCTCCTACTCTCTCTCTCTCTCACTGCTTCTTTCTCCTTTACACACCTTATGTATCTGTTTAAGCATGGATTCGAGTTTATCTGCGTCCAGACGTCCCTCAAAACCATACCTCTCCCTCCACCTGGTTACATAATGGAGATTTCTTCTATCCCTGGATTCCATAAATCTCTCATCTCCGGTTGACCCTGGGACCTCCTTGGAGGGTTTGCTTCCCATATTGGCAGGACTCTTTGATCGTCCTATACCCAAAACATTGAAAATGTACTTTATGGCTTTTACCAAATTCCTGAATCTCACCTTTATTTGAATTTAGATTACTTCCAACTCTCTAATAATTGTTTTTGTCACTTTAACTGAGTTGTTAGGTATTAAATAATTTTACAATTTAGCTTTTAATGATTTATTCAATCTTTAATTAATTTCTTATGTTTTTTCCTCAAAATAGTCAATTATAATTACTTACTTCCTCACACAACCTATTTTGGTCCCTGTTTTTGGAATGTATTCTTAGATGTGACTTTTGAGCAAATATTAAGTCTCACGCAAGATTATTGGTTAACACTACCGGCAACTTGGAGTTTGTACTAAGACAAATTACGGCTCCAGTTTCATGCAATGGATAGAGTTACTGCTAACCTACAGTTGTTTGTGATTTATAATATTCTATTTCTCACACATGCTATTTTAATTCCTCCTGGTGTACTTTTGACAACCCTCTTTCATATTGTCTCAACACAAGGCTAGTTTATGTTCGGTAATGGCCTCTCTACCCCCCCCCCCCTAAAAACGGGCTACCGGGATGTCGATCCCTTTGTGGATTATTGACGGAACCTCACTACAGCAAATTTTAACTCCATAAATCCTTACTGTAGGTTAGAGTTCAATTCCCCCAAAATCCAATGAATAAAGATTACTGACCTTATTCTTGTTGCTGGGACTCAATTTGGTTGGATCTCGTCACCGTTCCTGTCGTGAACCAGTTCACCGCCGGCCTGGATTAACCCTCAATCTTAGAGGTCAGGACTTTATCCCACGGATTCTAGATCCGCCCGTGCACGGTTTCGGGGTTCCCTGGGACGACAGACAACGGGTGTTGAGATCCGGCTCGAAAGACCAAGCTGTTACGTGAATTTCTATCCCAATGTTTCAAAAATGAACTTATTACTCAGTCTGTATCCCAGAGGTTGGAAATCTCTAATAATCAGACCAAGCAGCCCAGCATACAATCATCAGGCTTTATTCATTGAGAACGTTCTAAAACAAAATGGCCGTACAATCTTTTTATATGCACACGTCAGAGAAAAAAGAAATCCCTCCCCTCTTTAGGCGGGCTGTAGTTTTCCACTGGAAAACTGCTCTCCTGACCATCATGTCACACACACACACACACACACACACACACACACACACACACACACACACAAGCCTAACAGTTTCTCTACTCCCTAAATTCCTCAGTTATCAGTTGCCTATAGACAGTTCTCCTTGTCCTTTGTTGTCTGGCCTAACTCTTACTCACATTGCTAAATAGTAACACAATGTCATAATCTTTACTGGTCCTACACTCACACATTCTAACACATTTCACACAGTTTCAGGGTGTAATAATTAGTCATTAATAATTAATCTATCAAAATGTGTAACTACTTCTTATATCTTTAGCTATGACTGGTTTCATGTGTTCATCCATGTCTGAATCAGCTGTTAATGTCCTTGTTGCAGTTTCTATCCACGGAGGTCTGATCACTCAAAGCAGATCAAGTTCCTGGTGGATCTCCTGTCTCAAGCAGCAGAGTGGGAGGAGCAGACAGGAGAGAAGACACTGAAGCTGGTATCATCAATGTGTACTTACAGCACTTTCCCTTTCTGTGATGATGATGATTATTATGAGAATAAGGAATACCAATGTGATTTCCTGCTGGATCTGTACTCACATATGAAGGACTATGAGACTCAAACAGGCAGGAGTGTCCTTCCAGCATTACAGCCAGTTTACCAGTCAGCCAGTCCTGCAGTCTGGTCCATAGACCTCTCAAAGAGAAAGGCCTCCCTCCTCCTAGAAGTGCTGAAACTCCAACCAGAGAAGAAACCAGTAGAGCTGAAGGGCTGGTCAGATGAAGAGAGTGAAGTGAGGAGTTTCCTTCAGTGTCTGCCCTACATCTCACAGCTGAGGTGAGTTGGATCAGTACAGTTCAGGGATTGTAGTTGTCTGTCCCTGTATTTCCCTTTAGAGAGGATGCGTTTAGCTTTCTGCATTAACTTAATAAACTAAACAGACACATACCGTTTGGAAAATATGCAATCTTTGTAGTCAGGATTTTAAGGAACAATTGAAGTGGATGATGAGTTTAGAAAGATAGTCATTGTATTTTACCCACCATAATGTGACCATCAGAAATGCATATCATATCTCTCACATATTCATCTATTTGTTGTTTAACTGTTCTTGCAGTTTTCCTCCACCACAGGATCAGAGAAGATCTCCTGAAGAGAGGACAAAGAGAGAGAAGATATTCCTACTGAATCTGTGTCTTCAAGCAGCTCTCCATGAGAGAGGAACCATACAAACAACTGTAGAGAAACTGTTGTCACTGTCTGAAGTATATCACAGTCAGAAATGTGATTTCCTGCTGGATCTGTACTCACATGTGAAGGACTATGAGACTCAAACAGGCAGGAGTGTCCTTCCAGCAATACAGCCAGTTTACCAGTCAGCTCCTGCAGTCTGGTCCATAGACCTCTCAAAGAGAAAGGCCTCCCTCCTCCTAGAAGTGCTGAAACTCCAACCAGTTAAGAAACCAGTAGAGCTGAAGGGCTGGTCAGATGAAGAGAGTGAAGTGAGGAGTTTCCTTCAGTGTCTGCCCTACATCTCACAGCTGAGGTGAGTTGGATCCGTACAGTTCAGAGATTGTAGTTGTCTGTCCCTGTATTTCCCTTTAGAGAGGAAGTTTGTAGCTTTCTGCATTAACTTAATAAACTAAATAGACACATACCGTTTGGAAAATATGCAATCTTTGTAGTCAGGATTTTAAGGAACAATTGAATGGATGATGAGTTTATGTCACGCCCTGGCTCTGGGGACACTGTTATGTTGAGCCAGGGTGTGTAGTTCTATGTTTATATTTCTATGTTGGCCTGAGTGACTCCCAATCAGAGGCAACGAGTGTCAGCTGGTGCTGGTTGTCTCTGATTGGGAGCCATATTTAAACTGTGTCTTTCCTTTTGTGGTTGTGGGTTTTTGTTCTGATTTGGTTTGTGTTATACCGTAGACGTCACGTTATCGTTGTTGTTTTGATCGTGTGATCATTCTAAATAAATAATATGTTCACCTTCAACGCTGCGCCTTGGTCCGCTTCATCATGTGTCAACGATCGTGACAGTTTAGAAAGATAGTCATTGTATTTTACCCACCATAATGTGACCATCAGAAATTCAAATATCTCTCACATATTCATCTATTTGTTGTTTAACTTTTCTTGCAGTTTTCGTCCACCACAGGATAAAAGAAGTTCCCCTGAAGAGAGGACAAAGAGAGAGAAGATATTCCTACTGAATCTGTGTCTTCAAGCAGCTCTCCATGAGAGAGGAACCATACAAACAACTGTAGAGAAACTGTTGTCACTGTCTGAAGTATATCACAGTCAGAAATGGGATTTCCTGCTGGATCTGTACTCACATGTGAAGGACTATGAGACTCAAACAGGCAGGAGTGTCCTTCCAGCATTACAGCCAGTTTACCAGTCAGCTCCTGCAGTCTGGTCCATAGACCTCTCAAAGAGAAAGGCCTCCCTCCTCCTAGAAGTGCTGAAACTCCAACCAGGGAAGAAACCAGTAGAGCTGAAGGGCTGGTCAGATGAAGAGAGTGAAGTGAGGAGTTTCCTTCAGTGTCTGCCCTACATCTCACAGCTGAGGTGAGTTGGATCTGTACAGTTCAGAGATTGTAGTTGTCTGTCCCTGTATTTCCCTTTAGAGAGGAAGTTTGTAGCTTTCTGCAGTAACTTAATATACTGAACATACACATACCGTTTAAAAAGATGCAATCTTACTTCGTAGTCAGGATTCTGAGGAACAATTGAAGTGGATGATGAGTTTAGAAAGATAGTCATGTATTTTACCCACCATAATGTGACCATCAGAAATGCATATCATATCTCTCACATATTCATCTATTTGTTGTTTTAACTGTTCTTGCAGTTTTCGTCCACCACAGGATCAGAGAAGATCCCCTGAAGAGAGGACAAAGAGAGAGAAGATATTCCTACTGAATCTGTGTCTTCAATCAGCTCTTTATGAGAGAGGAACCATACAAACAACTGTAGAGAAACTGTTGTCTCTGTCTGAAGTATATCACAGTCAGAAATGGGATTTCCTGCTGGATCTGTACGCACATGTGAAGGACTATGATACTCAAACAGGCAGGAGTGTCCTTCCAGCATTACAGCCAGTTTACCAGTCAGCCAGTCCTGCAGTCTGGTCCATAGACCTCTCAAAGAGAAAGGCCTCCCTCCTCCTAGAAGTGCTGAAACTCCAACCAGAGAAGAAACCAGTAGAGCTGAAGGGCTGGTCAGATGAAGAGAGTGAAGTGAGGAGTTTCCTTCAGTGTCTGCCCTACATCTCACAGCTGAGGTGAGTGGGTTTTCATATAAATGTTTTCTCTTGTAGTTTTCTCATGTTTATGATATAATAATACTATAATAATATCTACATGTTTCAACAAGTTAATTTTGTCCCTTGTTTATCCTCAGTTCAGTATCTGCTAATATCAGAGATTTTTATTTTCTAGTTAAATTGATTTTGTACACATCACATCAGTGTCAGATTGTCTGGATCAGTTTTTACTATCCTTGTTGCAGTTTCTATCCATGGAGGTCTGATCACTCAAAGCGGATCAAGTTCCTGGTGGATCTCCTGTCTCAAGCAGCAGAGTGGGAGGAGCAGACAGGAGAGAAGACACTGAAGCTGGTATCATCAATGTGTACTTACAGCACCTTTCCTTTTCTCAGTGGAGACAATTCTGGACAGAGTGATTTCCTGCTGGATCTGTACTCACATGTGAAGGACTATGAGACTCAAACAGGCAGGAGTGTCCTTCCAGCATTACAGCCAGTTTACCAGTCAGCTCCTGCAGTCTGGTCCATAGACCTCTCAAAGAGAAAGGCCTCCCTCCTCCTAGAAGTGCTGAAACTCCAACCAGAGAAGAAACCAGTAGAGCTGAAGGGCTGGTCAGACGAAGAGAGTGAAGTGAGGAGTTTCCTTCAGTGTCTGCCCTACATCTCACAGCTGAGGTGAGGGAGTTTATCCAACAAGAGTCCATGTGTCATTGAACTGGTGGAGATAGTATTTCTGTTTTTACATCGTCTTTATCTTTTTAATACATGAACATATGAAGATGCTGTAGAAACTCTAATTCAGTAGGAATTGAAATTGAACAAAATTCCAATTCATAGTTGTATTGTTACAGAAAGATGGAGTCATAAAGTGCTATTGGTTTTCAGTTCCCCAACCCTGTTACTCATATCAGTCCTCATTACTCACCTGTATATCATCTGTGTTTTAAACTGTTTGTTCAGATTTCCTCCACTGAAGGATAATATAGAGAGGACAAGGAGAGAGAATATATTCCTACTGAATCTGTGTCTTCAAGCAGCTCTCCATGAGAGAGGAACCATACAAACAACTGTAGAGAAAGTGTTTTCACTGTCTGAAGTATATCACAGTCAGAAATGGGATTTCCTGCTGGATCTGTACTCACATGTGAAGGACTATGAGACTCAAACAGGCAGGAGTGTCCTTCCAGCATTACAGCCAGTTTACCAGTCAGCCAGTCCTGCAGTCTGGTCCATAGACCTCTCAAAGAGAAAGGCCTCCCTCCTCCTAGAAGTGCTGAAACTCCAACCAGAGAAGAAACCAGTAGAGCTGAAGGGCTGGTCAGATGAAGAGAGTGAAGTGAGGAGTTTCCTTCAGTGTCTGCCCTACATCTCACAGCTGAGGTGAGTCTGAACAGGTGTGGTGGTTAGTGATTATGTGATGCTAGTGATTATTATCTTGTAGAAACATTGTAATATGAAACTTCAAGTGTTGGTGAATCTGGTAACATTTATCCCCTGATTTCCTGACTTAACAGATGTTGCATTACTAAATGTCACACATACATCATGTGAATCTCTAAAATTAAATACTTTTACATATAATCAAAGCACATTATGTAAATGTATAACTACTTCATATATCTTTAGCTATGACTGGTTTCATGTGTTCATCCATGTCTGAATCAGCTGTTACTGTCCTTGTTGCAGTTTCCATTCATTCTGGTCTGAACACTCAAAGCGGATCAAGTTCCTGGTGGATCTCCTGTCTCAAGCAGCAGAGTGGGAGGAGCAGACAGGAGAGAAGACACTGAAGCTGGTATCATCAATGTGTACTTACAGCACCTTTCCTTTTCTCTATGGAGACAATTCTAAACAGAGTGATTTCCTGCTGGATCTGTACTCACATGTGAAGGACTATGAGACTCAAACAGGCAGGAGTGTCCTTCCAGCATTACAGCCAGTTTACCAGTCAGCCAGTCCTGCAGTCTGGTCCATAGACCTCTCAAAGAGAAAGGCCTCCCTCCTCCTAGAAGTGCTGAAACTCCAACCAGAGAAGAAACCAGTAGAACTGAAGGGCTGGTCAGATGAAGAGAGTGAAGTGAGGAGTTTCCTTCAGTGTCTGCCCTACATCTCACAGCTGAGGTGAGTCTGAACATGTGTGGTGGTTAGTGATTATGTGATGCTAGTGATTATTGTCTTGTAGAAACATTGTAATATACAACTTCAAGTGTTGGTGAATCTGGTAACATTTATACTCAGATTTCCTGCCATAACAAATGTTGCATTACTAAATGTCACACGGATATTGTGAATTTTTCTACATTTTGTGATGCTAGACATTTGTCTTTTAGAAATCTTGTGAATTTTATGTTTGAGATGTTTTGTAACATGAAACCTGAAAGTTTATACTCAGAATACCTCATCTACAAAACCAAATGTCCTGCATATTATGGAACTTTCTCTGTGACATGGTATTACGTGTCCATATGACAGGCATGTATTCATGTACAGTGAGGTCAAAGTATTGGGACATTGACACATTTTTGTTTTGGCACATTTATTTTGGCTCTGTGCTCCAGCACTTTGGATTTTAAATGATTCAACTACAATGAGGTTAAAGTGCAGACTGTCAGCTTTAATTGGAGGGTATCTTCATCCATATCAGGTGAACTGTTTCGAAATTACAGCACTTTTTGTAGAAGTCCCCCCATTTTAGGGACCCAAAAGTATTTGGGCATATTCACTTATGTGTATTAAAGTATTCCACAGATTATTTAGTGTCCAATAGAAATGAATGTTAAATAATGTATTGTGTTTTATTGTAAATAAGAACAGAATATGTTTCTAAACACTTCTACATTAATGTGGATGCTTCCATGATCTCGGATAATCCTGAATGAATCATGAAATAATGATGAGTGGGAAGGTTACAGAGGCATAAATATTATACCCTCCAAAGACAATGCTAACCCCTCCCTGTTATTGTAATGGTGAGAGGTTAGCATGTCTTGGGGGTATGATATAAAATGCTAACCCCTACCTGTTATTGTAAATTCTTGACAAAAACATTCTAATTGAATCCAGTTTAATTCCAGGTTATCCCCTTATTTCCTGACATAACAAATGTTGCATTACTAAATGTCACACATACATCATGTGAATGTCTCTAAAAGTAAATACTTTTACATATAATCAAAGCACATTATGTAAATGTATAACTACTTCATATATCTTTAGCTATGACTGGTTTCATGTGTTCATCCATGTCTGAATCAGCTGTTACTGTCCTTGTTGCAGTTTCCGTCCATGGAGGTCTGATCACTCAAAGCAGATCAAGTTCCTGGTGGATCTCCTGTCTCAAGCAGCAGAGTGGGAGGAGCAGACAGGAGAGAAGACACTGAAGCTGGTATCATCAGTGTGGACTTACAGCACCTTTCCTTTTCTCAGTGGAGACAATTCTAAACAGAGTGATTTCCTGCTGGATCTGTACTCACATGTGAAGGACTATGAGACTCAAACAGGCAGGAGTGTCCTTCCAGCATTACAGCCAGTTTACCAGTCAGCTCCTGCAGTCTGGTCCATAGACCTCTCAGAGAGAAAGGCCTCCCTCCTCCTAGAAGTGCTGAAACTCCAAACAGAGAAGAAACCAGTAGAGCTGAAGGGCTGGTCAGATGAAGAGAGTGAAGTGAGGAGTTTCCTTCAGTGTCTGCCCTACATCTCACAGCTGAGGTGAGTCTGAACATGTGTGGTGGTTAGTGATTATGTGATGCTAGTGATTATTATCTTGTAGAAATGTTGTAATATAAATCTTCAAGTGTTGGTGAATCTGGTAACATTTATACTCAGATTTCTTGACATAACAAATGTTGCATTACTAAATGTCACACAGATATTGTGAATTTTTCTACATTTTGTGATGCTAGACATTTGTCTTTTAGAAATCTTGTGAATTTTATGTTTGAGACGTTTTGTAACATGAAACCTGAAAGTTTATACTCAGAATACCTAATCTACAAAACCAAATGTCCTGCATATTATGGAACTTTCTCTGTGACATGGTATTACGTTTCCATATGACAGGCATGTATTCATGTACAGTGAGGTCAAAGTATTGGGACATTGACACATTTTATTTTGGCACATTTATTTTGTCTCTGTACTCCAGCACTTTGGATTTTAAATGATTCAACTACAATGAGGTTAAAGTGCAGACTGTCAGCTTTAATTGGAGGGTATCTTCATCCATATCGGGTGAACTGTTTCGAAATTACAGCACTTTTTGTAAAAGTCCCCCCATTTTAGCGAACCAAAAGTATTTGGGCATATTCACTTATGTGTATTAAAGTATTCCACAGATTATTTAGTGTCCAATAGAAATGAATGTTAAATAATGTATTGTGTTTTATTGTAAATAAGAACAGAATATGTTTCTAAACACTTCTACATTAATGTGGATGCTTCCATGATCTCGGATAATCCTGAATGAATCGTGAATAATGATGAGTGGGAAGGTTACAGAGGCATAAATATTATACCTTCCAAAGACAACGCTAACCCCTACCTGTTATTGTAATGGTGAGAGGTTAGCATGTCTTGGGGGTATGATATAAAATGCTAACCCCTCCCTGTTATTGTAATGGTGAGAGGTTAGCATGTCTTGGGGGTATGATATAAAATGCTAACCCCAACCTGTTATTGTAATGGTGAGAGGTTAGCATGTCTTGGGGGTATGATATAAAATGCTAACCCCTACCTGTTATTGTAAATTCTTGACAAAAACATTCTAATTGAATCCAGTTTAATTCCAGGTTATCCCCTGATTTCCTGACATAACAAATGTTGCATTACTAAATGTCACACATACATCATGTGAATGTTTCTAAAAGTAAATACTTTTACATATAATCAAAGCACATTATGTGAATGTATAACTACTTCATATATCTTTAGCTATGACTGGTTTCATGTGTTCATCCATGTCTGAATCAGCTGTTACTGTCCTTGTTGCAGTTTCTGTCCATGGAGGTCTGTTCACTCAAAGCGGATCAAGTTCCTGGTGGATCTCCTGTCTCAAGCAGCAGAGTGGGAGGAGCAGACAGGAGAGAAGACACTGAAGCTGGTATCATCAGTGTGGACTTACAGCACCTTTCCTTTTCCCTATGGAGACAATTCTGAACAGTGTGATTTCCTGCTGGATCTGTACTCACATGTGAAGGACTATGAGACTCAAACAGGCAGGAGTGTCCTTCCAGCATTACAGCCAGTTTACCAGTCAGCTCCTGCAGTCTGGTCCATAGACCTCTCAAAGAGAAAGGCCTCCCTCCTCCTAGAAGTGCTGAAACTCCAACCAGAGAAGAAACCAGTAGAGCTGAAGGGCTGGTCATATGAAGAGAGTGAAGTGAGGAGTTTCCTTCAGTGTCTGCCCTACATCTCACAGCTGAGGTGAGTCTGAACATGTGTGGTGGTTAGTGATTATGTGATGCTAGTGATTATTATCTTGTAGAAACATTGTAATATAACTCTTCAAGTGTTGGTGAATCTGGTAACATTTATACTCAGATTTCCTGACATAACAAATGTTGCATTACTAAATGTCACACATACATCATGTGAATGTCTCTAAAAGTAAATACTTTTACATATAAACATAGCACGTTATGTAAATGTATAACTACTTCATATATCTTTAGCTATGACTGGTTTCATGTGTTCATCCATGTCTGAATCAGCTGTTACTGTCCTTGTTGCAGTTTCCGTCCATGGAGGTCTGATCACTCAAAGCGGATCAAGTTCCTGGTGGATCTCCTGTCTCAAGCAGCAGAGTGGGAGGAGCAGACAGGAGAGAAGACACTGAAGCTGGTATCATCAGTGTGGACTTACAGCACCTTTCCTTTTCTCAGTGGAGACAATTCTGAACAGAGTGATTTCCTGCTGGATCTATACTCACATGTGAAGGACTATGAGACTCAAACAGGCAGGAGTGTCCTTCCAGCATTACAGCCAGTTTACCAGTCAGCTCCTGCAGTCTGGTCCATAGACCTCTCAGAGAGAAAGGCCTCCCTCCTCCTAGAAGTGCTGAATCTCCAACCAGAGAAGAAACCAGTGGAGCTGGAGGACTGGTCAGATGAAGAGAGTGAAGTGAGGAGTTTCCTTCAGTGTCTGCCCTACATCTCACAGCTGAGGTGAGTGTTTTTTTCAGAGATGTGTCATATTGTACCAGCTATTTATCTTGTTAATAAGACATCTGTTTATCCAAATCACTCCATTAGTCTTTTTTTTACATTCTGCCATGTAAACATTATTATTTGTCTGTGGGTGATTCCTCTGCATGACTTAACCAGAGAATCTAGGATAACATGTAGTAACAATGTTTCTCTGTCTTCTCATTCAGGTTGTTTGTTGGTGATGATAAAGAGGCCTGGCCAGTTCTGTCTAAACTCAGTGTTGCTGCAGCTGAGTATGATACAGAGACAGGAGAAAATATCTTAAAGACATTATCCTCCATGTGCAGATACACATATGATGATGATGATGATGATGATGATGATGGTTATGATCCATTTAGAGAGAGTGATCTCCTGCTGGATCTGTACTCACATGTGAAGGACTATGAGACTCAAACAGGCAGGACTGTCCTTCCAGCATTACAGCCAGTTTACCAGTCAGCTCCTGCAGTCTGGTCCATAGACCTCTCAAAGAGAAAGGCCTCCCTCCTCCTAGAAGTGCTGAAACTCCAACCAGAGAAGAAACCAGTAGAGCTGAAGGGCTGGTCAGATGAAGAGAGTGAAGTGAGGAGTTTCCTTCAGTGTCTGCCCTACATCTCACAGCTGAGGTGAGTCTGAACATGTGTGGTGGTTAGTGATTATGTGATGCTAGTGATTATTGTCTTGTAGAAACATTGTAATATACAACTTCAAGTGTTGGTGAATCTGGTAACATTTATACTCAGATTTCTTGACATAACAAATGTTGCATTACTAAATGTCACACAGATATTGTGAATTTTTCTTAAATTTTGTGATGTTAGAAATGTGTCTTTTAGAAATCTTGTGAATTTTATCTTTGAGACGTTTTGTAACATGAAACCTGAAAGTGTATACTCAGAATACCTAATCTAATCAAGGTATATTAGTGTTTTATATTTCATTAATCTTTAACAAATGTTGTTCTTCCACTTTGACATTACAGAGTATTTTGAGTAATTTCTTGACAAAAACATTCTAATTGATTCCATTTTAATTCCAGGTTGTAACACAATAAAAAGTATGTAAGGGGATTGAATACTAATGCAAGGCACTGTATGTACAAACATTGCTGTAACTTTAACCTCATAGTCAATGTATCATGTCAAAGTGCTGGAGTACAGAGCCAAAACAACAAAAAATGTGTCACTGTCCCAATACTTTTGGACTGTCTCCTAAATGTCTGATTTCATGTCCCCCCCATGTTCTGCTGTTTCAGCTGTGATGATGACAGGTTCTTCCAGAGGCTGTGTGAATCCGTCCCTGTGAGGTCCAGAGAGGAGGACCAGCAGTTGGCCTCTCTCCTCCAGGCCTTGGGCTCCACCCTGTCACTGGGAGGAGAGTTACCCAGGAAAACCTGCAGGTCTGTGGGGAGAGTCCTGGGTCTCTGTGCCTCCAGAGTGGACCTCACTCTTACCCCCAGCAAGATCTCTCTCCAAGGAGCCTTACTTATTGTGAGACATGAGTCAAAGCTACACAAGCTCAGGTATGTTCAGTAAGACAGCTTTTACAGGTGTTGGGTTCTAACTTGAAACAATCCTTATTCATGTTACCATATTAGAACTGGGTGAATGCAAATCTACTGGGGGAGAAAGGGGAAAGATGACATTCTGTCAGAACATGTCATTGTTAAATCTCATGTATCCTATGGAGAGGAGAA
>NW_028162456.1:45000-192500 GCF_964263955.1 Coregonus lavaretus | reverse complement strand
ACTAGGCATCAATCTAAGTAACAGAATAAAAACATCCCTGTCAAAATCCATCAGTTTATGATAGAGATATGCATGGGCTGCGTCTCAATCCACCACATGCACCAATGGCAGCCTTCAGCATCTGAGGAGACGTCTGTAGCGTCCAAACAAGATGGTGGTCTCTGTCTAAGTAACAGAATAACAATAAAAAGGGGTATAATATGTGTAAATATATGATATATATATATTTCCTGAGCTTTCTAATATCCACTAGATATAGGACAGACACTTCCAAACCTTATTCCTTATGATTTATTTTTTGACTGTCTTTTTTTGCCATTTATTAATGTGTTATTCAAAGTGTTTCTATGGGCTATAGTAGTAAAGGACTAATTCCATTTTTATCAAATACATTTTTTACATATTTGTTTTTATACTTAAAGGGGTCCTAAAATTCCAAATCAAATAGCTAAATGATCTTTGGTAAGAACATCTTAAAACAATTCCATATGTAAGCTTAGAACCTTCAATGTGTCAATGTGTTTGTACTTGTCTCTATACAAATAAAAGAAAACCAAACATGTATGATGCTTTCTTTTCTGATATTAAAACAGAAAAACCTCCCGAAAGTTTACTGTTTTGACTGTGTAAATGACGCATCTCCCTCTGGCACGCCCATCTCGGGATAGCCGGGCCCCGCCCATTTACCAGGACGCACCATATTAGGTCAATGACGTCAACGGAATCTCCTTTTGGAACGTTCCATTTCTTGGGAACGGCAACTTCGAAGTTCTAACTTGTTATCTTTACCGATAAATGCATAGATGTATGTTTATGAACTGATATTATGTTGATATCCTCACCCTTTCCTCGTCAGATGGTGAGCAAGCCTAGAAAACCCCTGCAAACTATCAGTTGGCATTCAAACTTCCAGCAACTAGAAAGAACACGAGAGACACTAGCCTTCATACATGGTCACTCTCAACAAGAGCTAATAAATAACCAGCCACAATAACCACAAGACTTTGACATCTTAGCCGAAGCCTACTTCCGTTTCAGTTTATTTGGATTTTTGCAGAATTTCTTTGATCTCCTGAAACGATGATGTAGCCTGGTCCTCTGTAGCTCAGCTGGTAGAGCACGGCGCTTGTAACGCCAGGGTGTGGATATCTTTATAGAAACCACCTAAACCGGTAGTGGGTTCGATCCCCGGGACCACCCATACATAAAAAAAATGTATGCATGCATGACTGTAAGTCATTTTGGATAAAAGCGTCTGCTAAATGGCATATTATTATTATTATTATAATAGTGCATGAAGTCTACTTCTAGAAAAGACTGGATGTTAAAGCTGTTGATGCTTCTAAGTTATAGCATCAGACTCAGACTGCAACAGATCACTGACTGCTCAATGCTGTAGTTCATTCCTTCAGCAAGCAGCGAGGAAACTCCAGAGAGAAGTTCCGCTTCATAGTTTACACGTCATTAAGATTATCATTCCTATAGATTTTAATAGACCGACCAACCGAGCGGCTTCATTCATCATGCATGAATGAAATTATAGTCATTGCCCGGGACTAAACTAACTGGGGCATGTTCGCTGAGCAGGACCCAACGGTTTTTAACGTTCCGGTAGATATAGGCCTCTGCTATGAACAAACATGTCTCTCTGACATTTAGAATAAGAAATCAGGTCGGCTCTATATGTGGTAACTATATCTGAAACATTCGACAACGTTTGGCGACTGAACTTTGCTTTGGGGTATATTCATCAGGAAACAAACGGAAACAAACCGGACGAAACAGGGAGGGACTAACCTGAACTTGTCCAGTTAGAAACGCTCGTTTTTGTTGTAAAACGTTTAGCTACGATGTGCACGATTGAATACACCCCTGGAAAGTATGAGACAGCGCTCCTGCTGGTTATTAGTACATTAAAACCACGTTCAGTAGCCAAACGTTGTCGAAATGTTGCCGATAGAAATGCCATGAATAGAGCGGATGTGATTCCTTATTCTAAATGTCTGAGGCATGTTTGTCCTACATAGTGTATTTCTATCTGAACGTTCCAAAACGTTGCTTCTTGCTGAACGCGCCCCAATAAGGTTTTTATACACGGAAGTATAAGTGAAAATAAAAGTAAAATAGGTGTAGCTACACACCAGGTCACTGCAGCGGGGACTCGAGGTAAGGGTTTTCTAACAATCGATCATAATAACGTGGTAAGGGTTTTCTAACAATCGATCATAATAACGTGTTAAATGAAGGTTAGGCCCTACTTGCTACATTTTAGCTGGTCTAGACTTGAGAGTCTGACCAACTGTCAAAGCGAGTCAACATTAGGATGAGAAGTTCATGCTGTCTAGTAGATGTAGTTGTCTAGAGGAAATGCCAACACATTTACAGTCTAGTTTGATTTGGTTCCTAATATAACCGAACTTTTCTCCAAACCGGCACCTATAACTTGGCTGTGGTAGGATACGTGGAAGCGCGTCTTGCGCGCAGTCTACTACAGGCAAGGTGCCGGTTTGGAGAAAAGTTCGGTTCAGACGGTTTCTATAAAGGTCTACAGATATACACACATGATATAATCCGGACCAATGGACAAGGAGTTACGGATGATCGATATTCAGTAACAGGATTTTGGGAAACAAGTATCCTATCTGCCTACAAAATGTTGGCAGTTATTTTCCAGGCTCCGCACTGTAGCCACCAAGGACGCCAATGCGCGCATGCGCAGCGTCCTATATAGGGGTAAGCATATAAATAAGAATGAATAGAAGGTCGTCTCCATTCAAGTCAATGATGCCATAATGGGTGGACTGGCAGCCGTTTGGAGTGTTTCCCGACCGCTGGTCACCTTTTCAACGCTTATCTTGTAGAATCCAGCAATGGCGCTGGTCCCATTAATTAGCTTATTTTCTAATGGTTCCGCATGTCTTGATCTAACCATCTTCAACCTGACCAGCTAGCTATGTCAGCTATGTAAGAACAAGATGAGGTGTATCTTATATGCTAACTTTAGCTAGCAGGCTAGACGGTTGTCTTATTCTGGCATTCGCTCATGATCTGCTTTAGACCGCTTGCCTTCTGCCTAGGCAGCTTAGCTCCAATGCTTGAGTTGGTCCCATGGTTGAATCAGAGCGGTATATCCTCAAATCAAATCTAATCTAATTGTATTTGCCACGTGCGCCGAATACAACAGGTCACATTACAGTGAAATGCTTCCTTACAAGCCCTTAACCAACAATGCAGTTTTTAAGAAAAAATAGCAAGTACTTAAAGAGCAGCAGTAAAATAAAATAACAGTAGGGAGGTTATATACAGGGGGTACTGGTACAGAGTCAATGTGCGGGGGGTACCGGTTAGTCGAGACCCATGCCAGGAAGTAAAAGCAGGAACAGATAAATATACATGTCCATTGGGGTGGGGACAGGGTAATTGTCTGCTGGGGGGGTATAAGTCCAAGAAAAGAGAAACCCTCACACTGCTCTTGCTCCTACCATTTGTTTAATAAGAATATCAATTAATATCAACTTTTCAATCCCTGTTCACAAAACAGACCGTTCAATGCATGTCTGAGCATGTATAGCCTAGAGTAGGCATAGGATATATTCTTCTTTGTTTGCTCGGGAGACATGTGGCCTAAACACATTTCCTGCAATTCTACCACACTTTATATGACTGGAGACATTAGCAGAATCTTTTTTAATAGGACAAATTACAGGGTAGCCTACTCTGCTGATTGACAAACAGATCAATAAATAAAAACAACAGAAATACCTTATTTACATAACTATTCAGACACTTTGCTATGAGACTCAAAATTGAGCCAAGGTGCATCCTGTTTCCATTGATCATCCTTGAGATGTTTCTACAACTTGATTGGAGTCCACCTGTGGTAAATTCAATTGGTTGGACATGATTTGGAAAGGCACACACCTGTCTATATAAGGTCCCACAGTTGACAGTGCATGTCAGAGCAAAAACCAAGCCATGAGGTCAAAGGAATTGTCCGTAGAGCCCCGAGACAGGATTATGTCGAGGCACAGATCTGGGGAAGGGTACCAAAAAATGTCTGAAGCATTGAAGGTCCCCAAGAACACAGTGGCCTCCATCATTCTTAAATGGAAGAAGTTTGGAACCACCAAGACTCTTCCTAGAGCTGGCCGCCCAGCCAAACTGAGCAATCGGGGGAGAAGGGCCTTTGTCAGGGAGGTGACCAAGAACCCGATGGTCACTCTGACAGAGCTCCACAGTTCATCTGTGGAGATGGGAGAACCTTCCAGAAGGACAATCATCTCTGCAGCACTCCACCAATCAGGCCTTTATGGTAGAGTGGCCAGACGGAAGCCACTCCTCAGTAAAAGGCACATGACAGCCTGCTTGGAATTTGCCAAAAGGCACCTAAAGACTCTCAGACCATGAGAAACAAGATTCTCTGGTCTGATGAAACCAAGATTGAACTCTTTGGCCTGAATGCCAAGCGTCATGTCTGGAGGGAACCTGGCACCATCCCTACGGTGAAGCATGGTGGTGGCAGCATCATGCTGTGGGGATGTTGTTCAGTGGCAGGGACTGGGAGACTAGTCAGGATCAAGGGAAAGATGAACGGAGCAAAGTACATAGAGATCGTTGATGAAAACCTGCTCCAGAGCGCTCAGGACCTCAGACTGGGGCGAAGGTTCACCTTCCAACAGGACAACAACCCTAAGCACACAGCCAAGACAACACAGGAGTGGCTTCGGGACAAGTCTCTGAATGTTCTTGAGTGGTCCAGCCAGAGCACAGACTTGAACCCGATCGAACATCTCTGGAGAGACCTGAAAATAGCTGTGCAGCGACACTCCCCATCCAACCTGACAGAGCTTGAGAGGATCTGCAGAGAAGAATGGTAGAAACTCACCAACTACAGGTGTGCCAAGCTTGTAGCGTCATACCCAACAAGACTCGAGGCTGTAATCGCTGCCAAAGGTGCTCAACAAAGTACTGAGTAAAGGGTCTGAATACTTATGTAAATATAGTATTTCAGTTTTTTATTTTTTATAAATTAGCAAACATTTCTAAAAACCTGTTTTTGTTTTGTCATTATGGGGTAATGTGTTGAGGGGGGAAAAAACGATTTAATCAATTTTAAAATAAGGCTGTAAACTAACAAAATGTGGAAAAATTAAAGGGGTCGGAAGACTTTCCAAAGGCACTGTATAATAGACCAATGAGAAGAGGAGACACTAATATGATGTGATGTTGTCCATATAATAGACCTATGAGAAGAGGAGACACTAATATGATATGATGTTGTCCATATAATAGACCTATGAGAAGAGGAGACACTAATATGATATGATGTTGTCCATATAATAGACCTATGAGAAGAGGAGACACTAATATGATGTTGTCCATATAATAGACCTATGAGAAGAGGAGACACTAATATGATGTGATGTTGTCCATATAATAGACCTATGAGAAGAGGAGACACTAATATGATATGATGTTGTCCATATAATAGACC
Source organism: Coregonus lavaretus (assembly GCF_964263955.1). NCBI lineage: Eukaryota > Metazoa > Chordata > Actinopteri > Salmoniformes > Salmonidae > Coregonus > Coregonus lavaretus. Next base: position 187,006 of record NW_028162456.1, on the reverse strand, counting down.
TATGAGAAGAGGAGACACTAATATGATATGATGTTGTCCATATAATAGACCTATGAGAAGAGGAGACACTAATATGATGTGATGTTGTCCATATAATAGACCAATGAGAAGAGGAGACACTAATATGATGTTGTCCATATAATATACCTATGAGAAGAGGAGACACTAATATGATGTTGTCCATATAATAGACCTATGAGAAGAGGAGCCACTAATATGATGTTGTCCATATAATAGACCTATGAGAAGAGGAGACACTAATATGATGTTGTCCATATAATAGACCTATGAGAAGAGGAGACACTAATATGATGTTGTCCATATAATAGACCAATGAGAAGAGGAGACACTAATATGATGTTGTCCATATAATAGACCTATGAGAAGAGGAGACACTAATATGATGTTGTCCATACAATAGACCTATTGTCACAAGAATGTATATCTTAATGTTCAAACTGAACTATTTTATATCTCTGTCTGAGTCCTGAAGGTTGTAAAGCTCCAGTTCAATGAATCAGACAGAGTCCCCCAGTTTTTATTCAGAGAGCGCTCTGCCCTCTCAAGTTCAGAGCCCATCCATTATACACACACGTCAGATAAAAATCCCACCCCCACTTTAGGCGGGCTGTATTTTTCCACTGTACACATATCAGTCTTGATCATATTCTGCAACATGTTTCATAATCTTCTCCATGCCTAACAGTTTCTCACCTCCCTGAGTTGGGAGGCCTATTTCCTCATATTGGTTTCACAGTTGTCACAAGTTGTCTGTCGACAGTTCTCCTTCTCCTTTGTTGTCTGACCTAACTCCTACTTATTATTGCTAAATAGTAACACAATGTCATAATCTTAATTTGTCATATGCACATTACTAGATTATACTAGATTACTATTTTACTACATTACTAGATTATACTAGATTACTATATTACTACATTACTAGATTACTACATTATTAGATTATACTAGATTACTAGATTACTACATTACTACATTACTAGATTATACTAGACTACTAGATTACTACATTACTAGATTATACTAGATTACTAGATTACTAAATTTTCTAGATTATACTAGATTACTAGATTATAGTCTTATTATTCTAATACATTTCAAACCGTTATATAGTTATATAGTGACAGGGTGGAATACTTTAGTCACAACATTTAAATTCTCCTATCACCTACAGTGAGGGAAAAAAGTATTTGATCCCCTGCTGATTTTGTACATTTTCCCACTGACAAAGACATAATCAGTCTATAATTTTAATGGTAGGTTTATTTGAACAGTGAGAGACAGAATAACAACAACAAAATCCAGAAAAACGCATGTAAAAAATGTAATAAATTGATTTGCAACATGATTTAGTACTTGGTGGCAAAACCCTTGTTGGCAATCACAGAGGTCAGACGTTTCTTGTAGCTGGCCACCAGGTTTGCACACATCTCAGGAGGGATTTTGTCCCACTCCTCTTTGCAGATCTTCTCCAAGTCATTAAGGTTTCGAGGCTGACGTTTGGCAACTCGAACCTTCAGCTCCCTCCACAGATTTTCTATGGGATTAAGGTCTGGAGACTGGCTAGGCCACTCCAGGACCTTAATATGCTTCTTCTTCAGCCACACCTTTGTTGCCTTGGCCGTCTGTTTTGGGTCATTGTCATGCTGGAATACCCATGCCCTGGCTGAGGGAAGGAGGTTCTCACCCAAGATTTGACGGTACATGGCCCCCGTCCATCGTCCCTTTGATGCAGTGAAGTTGTCCTGTCCCCTTAGCAGAAAAACACCCCCAAAGCATAATGTTTCCACCTCCATGTTTGACGGTGGGGATGGTGTTCTTGGGGTCATAGGCAGCATTCCTCCTCCTCCAAACACGGCGAGTTGAGTTGATGCCAAAGAGCTCGATTTTGGTCTCATCTGACCACAAAACTTTCACCCAGTTCTCCTCTGAATCATTCAGATGTTCATTGGCAAACTTCAGACGGCCCTGTATATGTGCTTTCTTGAGCAGGGGACCTTGCGGGCGCTGCAGGATTTCAGTCCTTCACGGCGTAGTGTGTTACCAATTGTTTTCTTGGTGACTGTGGTTCCAGCTGCCTTGAGATCATTGACAAGATCCTCCCGTGTAGTTCTGGGCTGATTCCTCACCGTTCTCATGATCATTGCAACTCCACGAGGTGAGATCTTGCATGGAGCCCCAGGCCGAGGGAGATTGACAGTTATTTTGTGTTTCTTCCATTTGTGAATAATCGCACCAACTGTTGTCACCTTCTCACCAAGCTGCTTGGCGATGGTCTTGTAGCCTATTCCAGCCTTGTGTAGGTCTACAATCTTGTCCCTGACATCCTTGGAGAGCTCTTTGGTCTTGGCCATGGTGGAGAGTTTGGAATCTGATTGATTGATTGTTTCTGTGGACAGGTGTCTTTTATACAGGTAACAAGCTGAGATTAGGAGCACTCCCTTTAAGAGTGTTCTCCTAATCTCAGCTTGTTACCTGTATAAAAGACACCTGGGAGCCAGAAATCTTTCTGATTGAGAGGGGGTCAAATACTTATTTCCCTCATTAAAATGCAAATCAATTTATAACATTTTTGACATGTGTTTTTCTGGATTTCTTTGTTGTTATTCTGTCTCTCACTGTTCAAATAAACCTACCATTAAAATTATAGACTGATAATTTCTTTGTCAGTGGGCAAACGTACAAAATCAGCAGGGGATCAAATACTTTTTTCCCTCACTGTATGAGAAGAGGAGACACTAATATGATGTTGTCCATATAATAGACCTATGAGAAGAGGAGACACTAATATGATGTTGTCCATAAAATAGACCTATGAGAAGAGGAGACACTAATATGATGTTGTCCATATAATAGACCAATGAGAAGAGGAGACACTAATATGATGTTGTCCATATAATAGACCTATGAGAAGAGGAGACACTAATATGATGTTGTCCATATAATAGACCTATGAGAAGAGGAGACACTAATATGATATGATGTTGTCCATATAATAGACCTATGAGAAGAGGAGACACTAATATGATGTTGTCCATATAATAGACCAATGAGAAGAGGAGACACTAATATGATGTTGTCCATATAATAGACCTATGAGAAGAGGAGACACTAATATGATGTTGTCCATATAATAGACCAATGAGAAGAGGAGACACTAATATGATGTTGTCCATATAATAGACCAATGAGAAGAGGAGACACTAATATGATGTTGTCCATATAATAGACCTATGAGAAGAGGAGACACTAATATGATGTTGTCCATATAATAGACCTGTCATCACAGGTGAACATACTGATGGTGTCAATCTCAAAATTAAAGTGATGGCCCATGAAGAAATGTCACTGAGCTGTTTGGTAAAAGTGGGAAAGAAAGGACTTACCATTCCTACAGGTCAAATAGCTGAGGATAAATGTAGAATCAGAGCTTGGCCGGAGGGAGGAACAATGATGTTCGAGCCAGCCGTGGACAGCCATTGCCCAGAAGGTTTGGAGCTGTCTCCATGCCTCGTGGATGTGCCCTGTGGAGCCTCGAAGGTGGTAAAGATTCCAATTCAGAATTCCACACAACATGACATTTATCTCTCTCAGAGAACAGTGCTGGGTTGGGTAGAGCTGATGGATGACATCAGACCTGTCATCACAGCACCTGACTGTCAGGAGAAGCATGTGAGTCAGTCTAGTGATGCTTTCCTTTGCTCCACTCAGCTTCACCATGGTGACCAGAGAAAAGAGAGTCTCACACCAGTTGGGTCCGGAGAAAAATGGCTCCCACCTGTTGACTTAGAACATCTACAGGAAGAGGAACAGAAAATAGTCAGAAGAATGCTGTACGAAGAATCTGACGTGTTTGCACAGGAAGAATATCAAATATCAATTAATATCAACAGGAAGATGGAGATATCGGCTGCATTCCGAACCTTAAGCTGAAACTCAACTTGAAGGATCACAGGACAACTGCTGTTCTTCATATCTGGACGGTGTTCTCTGCTATTCCTAGACGTTCAGTGAACATGTGGAAGACCTGAGAAGAGTGCGTAGTCGGATGAGGAAGCATGGTATCAAACTGTGGCCGAAAAAGTGTGAAGTCTTCAGATGCCAAGTGAGGTACATACAGTGGGGAAAAAAGTATTTAGTCAGCCACCAATTGTGCAAGTTCTCCCACTTAAAAAGATGAGAGAGGCCTGTAATTTTCATCATAGGTACACGTCAACTATGACAGACAAAATGAGATTTTTTTTCTCCAGAAAATCACATTGCATGATTTTTAATGACTTTATTTGCAAATTATGGTGGAAAATAAGTATTTGGTCAATAACAAAAGTTTCTCAATACTTTGTTATATACCCTTTGTTGGCAATGACACAGGTCAAACGTTTTCTGTAAGTCTTCACAAGGTTTTCACACACTGTTGCTGGTATTTTGGCCCATTCCTCCATGCAGATCTCCTCTAGAGCAGTGATGTTTTGGGGCTGTTGCTGGGCAACACGGACTTTCAACTCCCTCCAAATATTTTCTATGGGGTTGAGATCTGGAGACTGGCTAGGCCACTCCAGGACCTTGAAATGCTTCTTACGAAGCCACTCCTTCGTTGCCCGGGCGGTGTGTTTGGGATCATTGTCATGCTGAAAGACCCAGCCACGTTTCATTTTCAATGCCCTTGCTGATGGAAGGAGGTTTTCACTCAAAATCTCACAATACATGGCCCCATTCATTATTTCCTTTACACGGATCAGTCGTCCTGATCCCTTTGCAGAAAAACAGCCCCAAAGCATGATGTTTCCACCCCCATGCTTCACAGTAGGTATGGTGTTCTTTGGATGCAACTCAGCATTCTTTGTCCTCCAAACACGACGAGTTGAGTTTTTACCAAAAAGTAATATTTTGGTTTCATCTGACCATATGACATTCTCCCAATCCTCTTCTGGATCATCCAAATGCACTCTAGCAAACTTTAGACGGGCCTGGACATGTACTGGCTTAAGCAGGGGGACACGTCTGGCACTGCAGGATTTGAGTCCCTGGCGGCGTAGTGTGTTACTGATGGTAGGCTTTGATACTTTGGTCCCAGCTCTCTGCAGGTCATTCACTAGGGCCCCGTGTGGTTCTGGGATTTTTGCTCACCGTTCTTGTGATCATTTTGACCCCACGGGGTGAGATCTTGCGTGGAGCCCCAGATCGAGGGAGATTATCAGTGGACAATTGATTTCTTCAAACCAAGCTGCTTACCTATTGCAGATTCAGTCTTCCCAGCCTGGTGCAGGTCTACAATTTTGTTTCTGGTGTCCTTTGACAGCTCTTTGGTCTTGGCCATAGTGGGGCAAAATTTAAAAAAGTAACAATGACAACAAGCTCAGTCCGATGATGCTGTGGAAAATCACGCACAGAACGAGCAGTATGGCTGGTGGCATTGTCATGCTGGAGGGTCATGTCAGGATGAGCCTGAAGGAAGGGTACCACATGAGGGAGGAGGATGTCTTCCCTGTAACGCACAGCGTTGAGATTGCCTGCAATGACAACAAGCTCAGTCCGATGATGCTGTGACACACCGCCCCAGACCATGACGGACCCTCCACCTCCAAATTGATCCCGCTCCAGAGTACAGGCCTCGGTATAACGCTCATTCCTTCCAGGATAAACGCGAATCCGACTATCACCCCTGGTGAGACAAAACCGCGACTCGTCAATGAAGAGCACTTTCTGCCAGTCCTGTCTGGTCCAGCGACGGTGGGATTGTGCACATAGGCGACGTTGTTTGCCGGTGATGTCTGGTGAGGACCTGCCTTACAACAGGCCTACAAGCCCTCAGTCCAGTCTCTCTCAGCCTATTGCGGACAGTCTGAGCACTGATGGAGGGATTGTGCGTTCCTGGTGTAACTCGGGCAGTTGTTGTTGCCATCCTGTACCTGTCTTGCAGGTGTGATGTTTGGATGTACCGATCCTGTGCAGGTGTTGTTACACGTGGTCTGCCACTGCGAGGACGATCAGCTTTCCGTCCTGTCTCCCTGTAGCGCTGTCTTAGGCGTCTCACAGTACGGACATTGCAATTTATTGCCCTGGCCACATCTGCAGTCCTCATGCCTCCTTGCAGCATGCCTAAGGCACGTTCACTCAGATGAGCAGGGACCCTGGGCATCTTTCTTTTGGTGTTTTTCAGAGTCAGTAGAAAGGCCTCTTTAGTGCCCTAAGTTTTCAAAACTGTGACCTTAATTGCCTACCGTCTGTAAGATGTTAGTGTCTTAACGACCGGTCCACAGGTGCATGTTCATTAATTGTTTATGATTAATTGAACAACCATGGGAAACAGTGTTTAAACCCTTTACAATAAAGACCTGAGAAGTTATTTGGATTTCTATGAATTATCTTTGAAAGACAGGGTCCTGAAAAAGGGATGTTTCTTTTTTTGCTGAGTTTATATTCTTGTTTTACGCCATTGTAATAGATACATTCACATTTAGTTGGTTTATGTTTTGTTTACATGGGCTAAAAAGTTTAATTGAATAAATAAACCTAATCATTATTTGACTGTTCTACTATTAACTGACTATGTACTTTCGTCTTCCAGAGATCCTACGTGTTGAAACATACCAGTGATGCTGCAGACACAACCTGGGACATGGCTTCTGCAAGACAATCTGCTTTAGAGTACATTACAAATGGAAGGCTACGTCTCATTGGAAGGCTCCAGAATCTTCCCCTCATCGTGGAAAACCTGTTCCAGCGCAAGGTTCTTCACGAGGAGGAAGTCAGTAAAATTCAGGCTGAAGTTGACCGTTTTGACCAAACCAGAAAAATACTGGACTGGGTCTCGGCCAAAGGAGAGGCTGCATGCTATGAGTTGCTGACGATTCTATACATCACAAGGAAGAGTACCTTAGACGACGCTCACTTACAGCAATGGATCAGCTGTTTCCCCTTTAAGGAAGACCCAGAGATGACAGACTACCTTGTTGGTAAGTGATCGTATGGTATCCTCTTAGTATACACTATATAGTATACAATTAGCTTACTGTGCGCACTCCATAGACAGGGTTTGTACTTTAGGCACTATTCCTTTGGTTCCATGGTGCTGGCGAAGCTATTTGAAGCGCACATTGAAAGGGGTTAATGTACTGTCGTATATGATGAATGGTGGCAATTATCGCTGTCAACAAAGAGTTCGCCATACTGCATCGTGTTAGAGGCTTTTATTAAAATCACGAATTTACAGCATAGATACAGACTCGCGATGTCCGGAGAACGGCTCCCAGATTGATATGGCCGTTCTAACGTCTCATCGTTTAACCCCTATTTATAAACACTGATGCCCCCTCTTCTGGCCAATCACCAGTCTCCCCTGTCTACAACCCACCTCCTGTCTGTGATATGTGGTATTACACCTAAAATATTCCCTCTTGATACTACCATAAACAACATTCTATTTCTTCATGAAAAACATTTAACAAAGGCATAATCTTCAGATACCATATTCCCCCCTTTCGAGACGAACTAAACGTCTCGAAACCAAACAGAATAGGATTATGACTAGTAACAACTTATCTTATTGAGTACCTTTAACCTTAAACCAAAACATTCTCCTCTAGAGTGTAAATACCTTTCTTATGAAATATGAATAACTGTTGATGAAGTGTGAACACATTACTATGAATTATGAATAAATCTCTATGGAGTGTGAGAGCGAAAAACTGTCCAGCAGCCATCCATCCATATCAATCAAGACAGTAAAATTCTCTCACGGTCCCTCTGCCCCAGGCAACCACCGCGGTACTCCAGATAAACTCATAAACCATGTAAATACATTTGAAACTATGATGCCATTAAATACACATGTTCCCCTGCAACCAAAATCCTATCCAGAAACATCCACTCTCAAGCTGGTCAACCCATAGGACTTGAAAAGGAATCTCTCCCTGCCTAACCGTCCTTTCCCTAACCCCATCGAAATAAACAAAAGCATCTAAGATCCTCATCTGCATTCAATAACATCAAACATCATTCTACTAAAATCAATACCTAAGAATATGACACAATTATGTATTACACATCCAATATGTCTATATTTCATTGCTGACACTGGAATGTAGTTCACTACACTTCATCTCCCTCCGTAGTCCCCTCCTCCAATGGACTTGTTGATGATGGAATCAGTCACACCCTCCTTGTTTCATCTCCTCCAGTCATATTGTCCCTTCATATTGTCTTTGTTTCACATGTTCCCCCAAATGCTTCTGGAATGACAAGAAAATAAACGACCAAACAGTATCCTTTGCAAAACAACTTTTTCAAATTAAACCTCAACATCAATTTAAGAATATAAAAAATGACATATCCATGATGTATGAATCACATTAACCTATCCCCCCTTGATTCATAAAAATCATACTAAAAATCACACTAATATTGAAAAAATGTAAAAATGATCAAATAATCAAAAAGGATATTTATCCATCAGTAGTCCATCTAGATCCCCTCGTCCATCTTCGTCCAGATCAGGAACAATCAACACCGGCATCTGAGTGTTGTCTCCAGGCACCACTTCTCCAACCTATCTCAATCTCATAACTTTCTCAAAAGTCAGTACAAACATCACACAGTGTTATCAAAGCTTAAACTAGAATCTGACCCATCACTGCCCCTACTGGCCTAATTGATCTTGCAACCAAATCCTTTCAAATGCATCCCTTAAAATGCATCTATAACCCCAGTGACCTTATCTGAACTATCTGGACTCAAAGTATAACTAATATTTATCAATATTATCTTCCCAAATGTTACACCATACCATGAATGAAGTCCCCCCTTCTCCCTTAGACTTACCCTTCAATGATAGGCTTGAAGACTATGACATGTAGCCATGTCTCTTTTCACCCCATTTTCAACCCTAGCTTCAGATTTCTGTGTTGGTACCACTCCTCTTTTAATGGTAAAAACCTCATATGGAAGCTTAAACGTTGACCTGTAACAACATCCTATCCCCATAGGGTAAGAATATACTCTATCATCACAAACCCACCAAATATCTCTAAAATTCCCATAGTCACATTGTCAGTCAAAAACTAATCTTTTAACCATCAAAATCCTGCTCTTCTTACTACCTGATATATAAAAAGTAACCTATTCTTTGTCATTACTACCCTTAAGGTCATACTTATCCAAGGTTATCCTATACTCATCACACTCTGATATTCCCATAGACATACCCCTTACCTCATATGTTTTATTAGAACAACAACAACTTTTATCCTCACTGGTTCACCTGAATACTTCAGGTTTCCACTGTTACCTGACTTTACATCTAACAATTCCCATAGGGTAATCCATTTACCCAAGAACACTTAAACCCTACTGTTCTGACAACTACATTATTTTATCGGTCAATGACTGTTGCCGATACCACAGTTATGACAAAGCATAACCCTGACCCAGACCCGCTAGAGGCTGCGCAACCGTCCAACACGTCTTGGGCTGGCATCCCCAACAGACATCAACCCTCAAGATTCCTCACTGATTCTTACAGAATCAGTTAATCTATCTCTAATTTTCACAACAGAGGAACGAGCAGCACTGATCAGATGCCCCCCCCCCTCCGTCATCAAAATCAAAAGACCTCATCCTGCAGCTTCCATGACGAATCTCTCTTCTCCATTTCAGATTAATCTATATTGCTCTCTACTACTATCTGCTCTACTTTTTTAACCCTATTCGTAGTAACCTAAACCCCTGAGTCTCTCTTGCTGCCTCCTTTAATTTCAGAAAAGTTGTCATCCTTCCTACATTTGCTATTACCATCGTATCATTAATCCCTTCCCAAAGTTACCATTAACGTTGTTGATTTAGTTGATGAATTAAAACCCTTAATTCCCTCTAGTGGGAAACTACCAACATCCTATTCGATTATTCCCTGTTGGAGTGACTACTGTAATAAACTTATCCTTAACTCCCTCTGTGACTGTGGAAAGTTTTACAGACTTCAAATCTTCCATTATAAGCATCACCTTACAAATTACATAGCCCTTTAACCAATCATTCTTAACCGGAACAAATTTCTATGCTTTCACTAGATAAGTACACATATTCTCCCTGATCTTTATCTGTAACCTTACGCAAAATAATCCCTTATTTGAGTAGGTGCAACAGCTCCTACTTCTGATCCTGCTAACAATACTTATCCTCCCTAATTATCTCTCTCTCTCTCTCTCTGTGAAAGAAACGTCATCATCCTAAATGGCATATTATAATTATTATTCTCCTAACCCTCATAACAGTATTTTCCCCCTATAATTGATGCTGGACCCTTAATCAAATGCGCTATATTTATGGCTTTAATAACTATCAATGTTGAAAGAGTTAAATTACTTCTACCTGTTGTTTTAATAGACTCACGTGTTGATGTCATTATTGTTACTACCTCATCCCTAGTTTTCCCCTAAGCTCTGAACTCTTTCCTTGTACTTCCATCCATCACCACTAGTGTCACTTTTTCCCCAAATCTCAGTCCTATCTCTAAATCCCTGACTTTCAAACTTTTGATTACACAAAATACACCTATAATGACCTTGATCTCCCTGCTGGAAACTGTAAATATAGATACTCCATCACCCTCAATCTTCTCTTATCATTCAGCAACACATACTTTCTCAATGCATCTGCTCCTAACCGATTTAAACTCCTACCATATCTTCCCACTAAACTTTAAAATGTCCTTCCTCACTGTTCTCTCTCTGTCTTACTACTAACTTTGAAACTTAACTTACTGTCTCAGAGTTCTTCCAACCTAGCCTACCCCTAACTTATTTTAATCTAATCTTTTCTCTCATAACATTTAAAACCTTTTCCCCTGATTTATTGACAAAATCTCCTACCACCAAATGTTTAGACTATGTGATTGGGAAAGTTCCCCACCTGCTTCTGACTCATTACACACAGACTTGGCAAAACCGACTAAACACCTTTTAGCCTAACCTCAAATCTCTTAGTGTAAGAATGTAACCCAAAATAACAGTCACCCCTATTAAGTTTTTTCCCAGACAGATTGTCTAACAGGCAATCTAATACATTATCATCCTTCCTATGATATTTATCTTTTAAGCAAATGATTCCCCAAAAACCCTACTTCTTAAAATAGTCCACCAGACAGTCAGTTGTCTATTGTGCCTCTGATTGAATACTTCAATTTACACCATGCATCTCTTCCCACAATGTCATTGGTATATTGTCTCTTTTAATTCCTATTTGACTTCTATAGCAGAGCTCAATTGATTCCCTAAGAGTATTTAAACTGTTTTACTACCTCAAATCCCTATCCTAACCTAATTACTTTATTTTACAGAGTGATATGTTTAACCTCTTTAGACTGAACCCAGATAAGTTTTTCCCCTATTCACTATCACTTCTAATGGTCGGTTGTTTCAACTGTTAGCTATTTTCTCTTCTCCTCTAATCGAGGCTCTCAGCAATGCACCCCCCTTCCGGATCTTCTCTAGACACTAACAGGTGATCTTGAATTGCCCCTGTATCTTCCTTAAAAATGTTCTCTGTTCTTCCTCCTAACTTGTTGCATGAACAGGTAAAGTACCCAATCTGTCCATAATTATACCAGTCTTCTGAAAGTTGCTGAAAGTGTAGCTGAAATATTCCTCCTTCTTCTTTGTTCTTCTCCCTCTCCAATTCTGTGTCTGTCCAGAAACTGGCGGTCGATATGGAACATCTGGTCCCCCCTTGGCTGGTACAATTGCCTTTGATATTGGTCAGTTGAAGCTGTAACAGTGATTGTTGATTTGGTTCACCCTGATTCTTCATCACACAAGCTTCTCTTCTCCACCAGTTGTATGATTGACTTCTCAGAGTTCCTTCGTCCTGTTCTTTGTTGTTGACCTATCAGGATTCTTCAAAAGGTTCTCTTCTAAATTCTGTCCTTGAAATATCATCTTCCATCATCTTCTTACTAGTGGCCTCAATGTGTTCTTCTTCTTCAATTCTTGGGATTAAAAATGTTCTCCGCAGGTTTTCTCCTTGTCTCTTCTGTATCTTCAGCGTCTCGAGCTGTTCCTCTAGCTCCCTTACCTCTCCCAAAGTCGTCTCTTCCTCCAGGCCTGATACGCCTCGGTCTATATCTCCTATTTCTTCTCTGCCAGTCATTGTAGGATAAAATCCTCTTGAACATACAACACCTTTAATCTCCAAATCTTCATCACTTTCTTCATCAGAACTCGAATCTCTTGTCTCCTTCTTCGTTCAACTTTCATCAGAGATCAAGTCTCCAGTATCCTTCTTTCCTCTCTTGCCACTTCCTTCTGATCACAGAGTCACCTCCACCCATGGCCTCTCATCAATCACTCTCATCGTCATCATCCTCATCTCCTTAAGTTCCCAGACATCTCGGTTTTCTTCCGTCTTCTGGATTCATCTTCATCATTGTTTCTGCTCGTATTCGTCTTCATCTCTGATGCCATAATCACCCTGCTGGATGATGTCTTTCTGCTGAATCCGTATGTGAGAAAGGTGTACTAACATCTGCCATTAGTCTCTCCTAACACTACCTTAGTTAAATAATTACTATTTTAGTCAATGTTCCCCTATATCAACCCTTTTAACTTCCTTTATTGTGAACTATGTTATTCTAGACTGTATAAGTTATATAGACTTCCCCCCTGTAATTATTAATATAACCCTAACAACTCCAAATAAATCCTGAATAATTAAACCCAATTTTATTCCTATATCCTATGTCACCAACTTATCCATTAGTGTTGAGTATATTACCACAACCCATCAAATGCAAGTAAATTAAGTTAGTAAACTTCAGACTAAAATACCCATAAACAAAGCCTTCTAACCTTACAACCCTTCAATACTCCAATTCCCATAACCCCTTGCTCTATTAGCTCTAATTATCATAAATTTACAGAAGAATCCTCAATCCATCCTGGATTCCCAACACATCTGTAATTAAACCCCAGTGATGCACATAGCCTCCAAAATGCAATTTTTAATGAATCAGTTTGCCAAGCCCATGTAAACTCGTCATAACATCACATATTCTGTTAGGGAAAGATTTTGTAACCATAATCAGTACCAAAACCTTTTTGACTTGATCCTCTGCCACGTGACGTGATCACTTCCTGTATCTCCTCGCTCCCCCTCTCTCTCCTGTCTCTCATGACAAGGGATAAAGACACAAGAACAGCTTTTAGTAGTTCATGCCATCACTGAGTATTTCCAACCGTTCCATATTCGTTCGTTCTACATTCACTCTAAGACTTTAACTCAGAACTAAATAGATCGCTCAAAAACCTTTTTTTTATTTTAATCCGTTATTTAATTATTTAATTCAATCTATTATAATCCGTTATCCTATATTTAATGTATAAATTCAATAGGCTACAAAACAAGTTTCATCTTTAACCAATCGCAGTTTAAACTAGAATCATCATGTTAAAATCTCTTTATGCGTATTTGTTCCGTCGTCTGTGTTCCTCTGTCTCCCCCTGCAGTTTAACCAATGTGTTGTTTTGCAGAATCCCACGCATGCGCAAATATCATTTATTACATAGATCGCTCCAAAACCTTTCATTTAATTTTAATCGTCTTTTAATTTAATTAATTATACTCCGTCAACATATATTTGATGTATAACTTTACCACATCTCGCCAAATAGTTTCCCGTTCGAACAACAGCCGTTTAACACCTAAGAGATTTTTCCCAAAATCTCTCTTATTCTGTGACTATTATCCCTTGCCGCGTCACATGGGACCTATGACCCTTACCCATAATGCCGTGCTTTGTAGGCTTAGCACATAACCACATGTTGTAGTTTTTAGCCCCGTAAAATCACGCATGCGCAAATATCATTTTAACCTCATACTTGAGTCTCAGCATCCCCTCATGGTGCCGTAAAACAAAACGTTCCCTAATCTCGTGCCATAAACTCCAACTCCCACGTTTGGTACTGTAGTGTCGCAAAATTAAACACATGCGCATACCCATTCCTCAATACAATTTCACCGTGGAAGGAAGATTCTCTACTCTCTCTCTCCCCAAACATAATAACAGTCCAGCTGTAATTCCCCATTTCCCCCTTATAATCAAACAACATTTACCAGCGCTCACAAAACATATAACCTGACTTACAAACACATAAACAAGTTTAAGAGACTTTCACCCGTCGCAACGGAATCTCTAAGGATATCCGTTAGCATGTAGCACGCAACACAATTAGCCTGTAGCATTAGCCTTTAGCTTAGCCTAAGGTACACCGTGACACAAAACACAATTAGCACTAGCATCCACCTCAGCCACCATGATGTAGCATGATTCACACTTTAGCCTTACAAAAATTAGCCTGAGCAACGATGTACCACGTGGCCTGAAACAATCCAGCCTTAGCTTCAGCCTCTAGCCAACTGCGGCCTACTAGCTATACAAATGAACACCCTGCACCGTGGCCAAATCATCATCATCACAATTATCTCCCCGTCTAACTTTATGCTGCCTTGAAAGATGAATCTCATATCAAGCGGTTATCCCCAACCAATTTCCCGTCGGCCAGAGGAGGAGTATAACATAAATACACCAATTCACTTCATAATTCCCGCTTAAGAAATCAACCTGCCAAAGCCTAACACTTCCCACAGGATTTGTAGCCCACTCAATAATAATAATAATTACGAGTCGCCCCTTTCGAGGTCTTTTCCCTATTCACGGTGCCCTAACTATGCAGATATCTTCCCAACATTATTCTCTACTAACCCATTGTCACCCGTTACCAATGAATTATACACGTTCAATACTTAAATCCTACCGTTTCATGCTCTAAAAACTCCCAATTATCTGCCGTTTCCCCTGGGATAAATTTTAGCCGACTCTAGTTGACCAGCAACAACGCCACCTGAGGCCAGGTTATAATGGAACATCTCTTCAATGTACACAAGTCATATCCAATCTAACAAACTCCGAAGCGGTAAGAACACTCACCCTTTTTCCCATGCCTCAGAGAGAGAGTCAGGCCGGCGATTGACTGAAACACAGAAGAGACGCAAAACCCAGCCCCACGTTGGGCGCCATTATGTCGTATATGATGAATGGTGGCAATTATCGCTGTCAACAAAGAGTTCGCCATACTGCATCGTGTTAGAGGCTTTTATTAAAATCACGAATTTACAGCATAGATACAGACTCGCGATGTCCGGAGAACGGCTCCCAGATTGATATGGCCGTTCTAACGTCTCATCGTTTAACCCCTATTTATAAACACTGATGCCCCCTCTTCTGGCCAATCACCAGTCTCCCCTGTCTACAACCCACCTCCTGTCTGTGATATGTGGTATTACACCTAAAATATTCCCTCTTGATACTACCATAAACAACATTCTATTTCTTCATGAAAAACATTTAACAAAGGCATAATCTTCAGATACCATAGTACCTTTTTAGATTGTTCATCAAAAATAAGTGCGACCAATGCACTCTTCATGAAGTAAAAATGCCTTTATTATAATGGCATGTTCAATAGAGATTTGTCATTGTCCTCCCTGATGAAGGCTACGCTGAAACGCATCAGAGGTTTTATACGTATTGTTCTATTGAACATGCCATCATAATACAGGCATTTTAACTTTGTTTTTAGTGCCCCTTGGTTCTTCTTGTTTTTGATGACCATTTAGCCCCAAAAGAGCACCTTCAATCTACAAAGATCTACTAGTGTATCCTTGTAGCTTTCTCTCCTGATTTTCTCTAGTCCTTTAGATTGGCTTTGATTTGTTTGCACAGTGCATTTACTCTCTCTTCCCTTAATAACCTTATTTTAGGTTCAAAACCCTGTCACGGATATCAGACACAGCTGAAATGTAAAGCACGGAAGATCAGAAATGGTGCATGGAAACAAAGCTGGAGTCTCCTAACAGAGACATGTAGAAATGAGGGGACTTTATCTTACACCCCTCTTGTGTTAGATACAGATGTGCATTCATCTCTCTCCAAAATTAAAGTGAAAAACAAAAAATGCAAGAAAGCTCGCCCTAAAAAGCTAAAGAGCTTCATCCCCACGGCCAAACAGGAAACATCCCCTGCTGACCTGCTTAGAACACATGAGAAAAAAATCCTCCTTTTTGGAAAACCTGGAATTGGAAAAACAACAGTCGCCCATCAAATGTTGAACCTCTGGGCAGAGAAAGATCACAGAGAACTAGACTACATGTTTTATTTTGACGTGAGAGACATTTCACACAGAAAACCCATGAGCCTGGAGGACCTTCTCTTTAACATGTACAGTGAGCCCCTTAAAAGTAAAGAAGAAGTGTTACAGGATATTAAGGAGAACTCTGAAAACGTTGTCATCATATTTGATGGAATCACAGACCTCTCCTCGCTGTCGGTAGTAAAGGACCTTGTGGAGAACCTCCCTGATGCAAAGATTGTGACCACATGCAGACCAGATCAATCTGAAGACTTCCTGACAGACTGGCCCGCAGACTGGTTCAGAGTGGAGGTGAAAGGGTTCAGTGATGCATCCATCAGGGCTTACTTAACAGAGATGCTGAGTGCTGATCCTGACTCCTTGAGCAGTGTTTTAAACAACCTAGAGTTGTTCAGTCTGTGCCATGTCCCAATGTATGCACTGATGGTGGTTGGTTGCATTTATTTCCATACCTCAAAGGCTTCTAAACAGACATGCACTATAACTGAAATGTACAGCAACGTCCTCCGTCACTGCATCCAAAAACACAGTAGCATACGACTTAAGGATACCGACAATTATCTCAAAGAAAACAGAGAGAAAATATTGTCTTTGGCAGAAATAGCTTTTCATGCAACAAATGAAAAAAACATGAACTTGACAACACTGAGTTGTGAAGAAAGCGGTGTCCATTTTGCGTTCTTGGGAGCACTTATGGTTAAGGTTGCACCCACAGCGTCAGACACTTACTGTGCATTTCTCCACTACACAATGCAGGAGTTCTTTGGTGCCCTTTGGCTCTTACAGAATCCAGATCAAATCAGAGAGGTTCTAGAGAAGTGCCAGACTGAAGAATGGAAACACACAAAACACATGATTCCTTTCCTGTGTGGGCTTCTGAATGAGAGGAATATTAGATTGGTAAACGGTATAGTTCCAGATCAACAGATCAAGAAGACGTCAGATTGGTTCTTCAAGGAAGTGGTGAACACATTTCTTCCATCTCAAACAAACCAAGATCATGCAGAAGGTGGTGTTCCTGAGTTTGAGATAGATCTTCTGTTTTTGTGTCAGTGCTTGTATGAACATCAGTCTACTGAGGCCTGTCTCCTTCTCCTGGACAAACTGGACTATCATCTAGACGTGAGTGGAGAACATCTTGATCCTCACCAGTGCTGTGCAGTGTCTTATGTGACCAGTCAGTCTGCAGAGAGAAAGGTTGGCTTGGACCTGAACGACTGCATTGTGTCAGACCAAGGAGTAAGGCTGATACTGGGCTCTCTGAAGAATGTCAGACATCTTGGGTAATATTTGTGTTATCTAATTCACAAGTTTATTGACAATTAACCAGTCAAAGAAAGAGAAATTGTGATGAAGCAACTGATCTTTATAAAAAATATCTATTGTATTCTCTTCCATTCAGATAGTTAGTTATAAACACTTCTGTGTCATGCTACTTTGAAATAATCTGTATAATTTAATTTATAATCTAATCTCTTTTAAAGGCCCTCCTCTGGTGATTCATCTGACCACTCAATGCTGTGTCAACTCTGGACAACTTTGCTGAGCAGTGTGGCAGAGATGGACTTCACCAGCTTACTTGGTCTCTGTGGAAATGAGTTGCACCTTCCAGTCCAGGGTGAAAGACGAGTGTTTGAGAGAGCAGAAGAAGTGATGAAGCAGAGTCTAGAGAGGGTTCATCTCTGTCTACACTGGGGTCAGAGAACTCTTCTCAGTGAAGCTCTCAGCAAAACCATTTTAGACTGTTTATCACATATCAACAAACTCAGGTGAGTGTTTCCACAGCCAATATATATTTACACAATGTCTTTGTGACTATTCATTTATTTAAGTCAGTTGAGAACATATTGTACTTATTTCCAATGACAACCTATCAAAAGGCTAAGACAGACAAACAAAGACATTGCAACAACACAACAAGATAGACATGATGACAACAGTATTCAGTCTGTAAAAGTGGCAGCAGTCACATTCTCCCTGCTTCTATCTGAACATAGACATTCTTATGTTTTATGGGTCACAGGTTTACCCCACTAGAACATCAGAGAGGATCCCCTGAAAGACTGGAGACAGAAGAGAAAGCAGTCCTACTAGATTTGTGTCTACAAGCAGCACTAGATCACAGAGAAACTTTCCAGAGAGCTGTGAACACACTGCTGTCACTGTTCTCGGTGTATCAAACTGAGAGTGATTTCCTGCTGGATCTGTACTCACATGTGAAGGAATATGAGACTCAAACAGGCAGGAGTGTCCTTCCAGCATTACAGCCAGTTTACCAGTCAGCTCCTGCAGTCTGGTCCATAGACCTCTCAGAGAGAAAGGCCTCCCTCCTCCTAGAAGTGCTGAAACTCCAACCAGAGAAGAAACCAGTAGAGCTGAAGGGCTGGTCAGATGAAGAGAGTGAAGTGAGGAGTTTCCTTCAGTGTCTGCCCTACATCTCACAGCTGAGGTGAGTTGGATCAGTACAGTTCAGAGATTGTAGTTGTCTGTCCATGTATTTCCCTTTAGAGAGGAAGTTTGTAGCTTTCTGCAGTAACTTAATAAACTAAACATACACATACTGTTTGGAAAATATGCGATCTTTGTAGTCAGGATTTTGAGTAACAATTTAAGTGGATGATGAGTTTAGAAAGAGAGTCATTGTATTTTACCCACCATAATGTGACCATCAGAAATTCAAATATCTCTCACATATTCATCTATTTGTTGTTTAACTGTGCTTGCAGTTTTCCTCCACCACAGGATCAGAGAAGATCCCCTGAAGAGAGGACAAAGAGAGAGAAGATATTCCTACTGAATCTGTGTCTTCAAGCAGCTCTCCATGAGAGAGGAACCATACAAACAACTGTAGAGAAACTGTTGCCACTGTCTAAAGTATATCACCATCAGAAATGTGATTTCCTGCTGGATCTGTACTCACATGTGAAGGACTATGAGACTCAAACAGGCAGGAGTGTCCTTCCAGCATTACAGCCAGTTTACCAGTCAGCTCCTGTAGTCTGGTTCATAGACCTCTCAGAGAGAAAGGCCTCCCTCCTCCTAGAAGTGCTGAAACTCCAACCAGAGAAGAAACCAGTAGAGATGAAGGACTGGTCAGACGAAGAGAGTGAAGTGAGGAGTTTCCTTCAGTGTCTGCCCTACATCTCACAGCTGAGGTGAGCCTGAACATGTGTGGTGGTTAGTGATTATGTGATGCTAGTGATTATTATCTTGTAGAAACATTGTAATATAAAACTTCAAGTGTTGGTGAATCTGGTAACATTTATCCCCTGATTTCCTGACATAACAAATGTTGCATTACTAAATGTCACACATACATCATGTGAATGTCTCTAAAATTATATAATTTTACATATAAACAAAGCACATTATGTAAATGTATAACTACTTCATATATCTTTAGCTATGACTGGTTTCATGTGTTCATCCATGTCTGAATCAGCTGTTACTGTCCTTGTTGCAGTTTCTATCCATGGTGGTCTGATCCCTCAAAGCTGATCAAGTTCCTGGTGGATCTCCTGTCTCAAGCAGCAGAGTGGGAGGAGCAGACAGGAGAGAAGACACTGAAGCTGGTATCATCAGTGTGGACTTACAGCACCTTTACTTTTCTCTATGGAGACAATTCTAAACAGAGTGATTTCCTGCTGGATCTGTACTCACATGTGAAGGACTATGAGACTCAAACAGGCAGGAGTGTCCTTCCAGCATTACAGCCAGTTTACCAGTCAGCTCCTGCAGTCTGGTCTATAGACCTCTCAGAGAGAAAGGCCTCCCTCCTCCTAGAAGTGCTGAAACTCCAACCAGAGAAGAAACCAGTAGAGCTGAAGGGCTGGTCATATGAAGAGAGTGAAGTGAGGAGTTTCCTTCAGTGTCTGCCCTACATCTCACATCTGAGGTGAGTCTGAACATGGGTGGTGGTTAGTGATTATGTGATGCTAGTGATTATTATCTTGTAGAAACATTGTAATATGAAACTTCAAGTGTTGGTGAATCTGGTAACATTTATCCCCTGATTTCCTGACATAACAAATGTTGCATTACTAAATGTCACACATACATCATGTGAATGTCTCTAAAATTAAATACTTTTACATATAATCAAAGCACATTATGTAAATGTATAGCTACTTCATATATCTTTAGCTATGACTGGTTTCATGTGTTCATCCATGTTTGAATCAGCTGTTACTGTCCTTGTTGCAGTTTCTATCCATGGAGGTCTGATCACTCAAAGCGGATCAAGTTCCTGGTGGATCTCCTGTCTCAAGCAGCAGAGTGGGAGGAGCAGACAGGAGAGAAGACACTGAAGCTGGTATCATCAATGTGGACTTACAGCACCTTTCCTTTTCTCAGTGGAGACAATTCTAAACAGAGTGATTTCCTGCTGGATCTGTACTCACATGTGAAGGACTATGAGACTCAAACAGGCAGGAGTGTCCTTCCAGCATTACAGCCAGTTTACCAGTCAGCCAGTCCTGCAGTCTGGTCCATAGACCTCTCAGAGAGAAAGGCCTCCCTCCTCCTAGAAGTGCTGAAACTCCAACCAGAGAAGAAACCAGTAGAGCTGAAGGGCTGGTCAGATGAAGAGAGTGAAGTGAGGAGTTTCCTTCAGTGTCTGCCCTACATCTCACAGCTGAGGTGAGTTGGATCCGTACAGTTCAGAGATTGTAGTTGTCTGTCCCTGTATTTCCCTTTAGAGAGGAAGTTTGTAGCTTTCTGCAGTAACTTAATATACTGAACATACACATACCGTTTAAAAAGATGCAATCTTACTTCGTGGTCAGGATTCTGAGGAACAATTGAAGTGGATGATGAATTTAGAAAGTTAGTCATTGTATTTTAACTGCTATAATGTGACCATCAGAAATGCATATCATATCTCTCACATATTCATCTATTTGTTGTTAAACTGTTCTTGCAGTTTTCCTCCACCACAGGATCAGAGAAGATCCCCTGAAGAGAGGACAAAGAGAGAGAAGATATTCCTACTGAATCTGTGTCTTCAAGCAGCTCTCCATGAGAGAGGAACCATACAAACAACTGTAGAGAAACTGTTGCCACTGTCTAAAGTATATCACAGTCAGAAATGTGATTTCCTGCTGGATCTGTACTCACATGTGAAGGAATATGAGACTCAAACAGGCAGGAGTGTCCTTCCAGCATTACAGCCAGTTTACCAGTCAGCTCCTGCAGTCTGGTCCATAGACCTCTCAAAGAGAAAGGCCTCCCTCCTCCTAGAAGTGCTGAAACCCCAACCAGAGAAGAAACCAGTAGAGCTGAAGGGCTGGTCAGATGAAGAGAGTGAAGTGAGGAGTTTCCTTCAGTGTCTGCCCTACATCTCACAGCTGAGGTGAGTCTCAACATGTGTGGTGGTTAGTGATTATGTGATGCTAGTGATTATTATCTTGTAGAAACGTTGTAATATAAATCTTCAAGTGTTGGTGAATCTGGTAACATTTATCCCCTGATTTCCTGACTTAACAGATGTTGCATTACTAAATGTCACACATACATCATGTGAATGTCTCTAAAATTAAATAATTTTACATATAATCAAAGCACATTATGTAAATGTGTAACTACTTCATATATCTTTAGCTATGACTGGTTTCATGTGTTCATCCATGTCTGAATCAGCTGTTACTGTCCTTGTTGCAGTTTCCGTCCATGGAGGTCTGATCACTCAAAGCTGATCAAGTTCCTGGTGGATCTCCTGTCTCAAGCAGCAGAGTGGGAGGAGCAGACAGGAGAGAAGACACTGAAGCTGGTATCATCAGTGTGGACTTACAGCACCTTTCCTTTTCTCAGTGGAGACAATTCTGGACAGAGTGATTTCCTGCTGGATCTGTACTCCCATGTGAAGGACTATGAGACTCAAACAGGCAGGAGTGTCCTTCCAGCATTACAGCCAGTTTACCAGTCAGCTCCTGCAGTCTGGTTCATAGACCTCTCAGAGAGAAAGGCCTCCCTCCTCCTAGAAGTGCTGAAACTCCAACCAGAGAAGAAACCAGTAGAGCTGAAGGGCTGGTCAGATGAAGAGAGTGAAGTGAGGAGTTTCCTTCAGTGTCTGCCCTACATCTCAAAGCTGAGGTGAGTCTGAACATGTGTGGTGGTTAGTGATTATGTGGTGCTAGTGATTATTATCTTGTAGAAACATTGTAATATAAATCTTCAAATGTTGGTGAATCTGGTAACATTTATCCCCTGATTTCCTGACTTAACAGATGTTGCATTACTAAATGTCACACATACATCATGTGAATGTCTCTAAAATTAAATACTTTTACATATAACCAAAGCACATTATGTAAATGTATAACTACTTCATATATCTTTACCTATGACTGGTTTCATGTGTTCATCCATGTCTGAATCAGCTGTTACTGTCCTTGTTGCAGTTTCCGTCCATGGAGGTCTGATCACTCAAAGCTGATCAAGTTCCTGGTGGATCTCCTGTCTCAAGCAGCAGAGTGGGAGGAGCAGACAGGAGAGAAGACACTGAAGCTGCTATCATCAATGTGGACTTACAGCACCTTTCCTTTTCCCTATGGAGACAATTCTGGACAGAGTGATTTCCTGCTGGATCTGTACTCCCATGTGAAGGAATATGAGACTCAAACAGGCAGGAGTGTCCTTCCAGCATTACAGCCAGTTTACCAGTCAGCTCCTGCAGTCTGGTCCATAGACCTCTCAGAGAGAAAGGCCTCCCTCCTCCTAGAAGTGCTGAAACTCCAACCAGAGAAGAAACCAGTAGAGCTGAAGGGCAGGTCAGATGAAGAGAGTGAAGTGAGGAGTTTCCTTCAGTGTCTGCCCTACATCTCAAAGCTGAGGTGAGTCTGAACATGTGTGGTGGTTAGTGATTATGTGGTGCTAGTGATTATTATCTTGTAGAAACATTGTAATATAAATCTTCAAATGTTGGTGAATCTGGTAACATTTATCCCCTGATTTCCTGACTTAACAGATGTTGCATTACTAAATGTCACACATACATCATGTGAATGTCTCTAAAATTAAATACTTTTACATATAATCAAAGCACATTATGTAAATGTGTAACTACTTCATATATCTTTAACTATGACTGGTTTCATGTGTTCATCCATGTCTGAATCAGCTGTTACTGTCCTTGTTGCAGTTTCTATCCATTCTGGCCTGAACACTCAAAGCAGATCAAGTTCCTGGTGGATCTCCTGTCTCAAGCAGCAGAGTGGGAGGAGCAGACAGGAGAGAAGACACTGAAGCTGGTATCATCAATGTGGACTTACAGCACCTTTCCTTTTCCCTATGGAGACAATTCTGAACAGAGTGATTTCCTGCTGGATCTGTACTCACATGTGAAGGACTATGAGACTCAAACAGGCAGGAGTGTCCTTCCAGCATTACAGCCAGTTTACCAGTCAGCTCCTGCAGTCTGGTCCATAGACCTCTCAGGGAGAAAGGCCTCCCTCCTCCTAGAAGTGCTGAAACTCCAACCAGAGAAGAAACCAGTAGAGCTGAAGGGCTGGTCATATGAAGAGGGTGAAGTGCGGAGTTTCCTTCAGTGTCTGCCCTACATCTCACAGCTGAGGTGAGTCTGAACATGGGTGGTGGTTAGTGATTATGTGATGCTAGTGATTATTATCTTGTAGAAACATTGTAATATACAACTTCAAGTGTTGGTGAATCTGGTAACATTTTTACTCAGATTTCCTGACATAACAAATGTTGCATTACTAAATGTCACACATACATCATGTGAATGTCTCTAAAATTAAATACTTTTACATATAACCAAAGCACATTATGTAAATGTATAACTACTTCATATATCTTTAGCTATGACTGGTTTCATGTGTTCATCCATGTTTGAATCAGCTGTTACTGTCCTTGTTGCAGTTTCTATCCATGGAGGTCTGATCACTCAAAGCGGATCAAGTTCCTTGTGGATCTCCTGTCTCAAGCAGCAGAGTGGGAGGAGCAGACAGGAGAGAAGACACTGAAGCTGGTATCATCAATGTGGACTTACAGCACCTTTCCTTTTCTCAGTGGAGACAATTCTAAACAGAGTGATTTCCTGCTGGATCTGTACTCACATGTGAAGGACTATGAGACTCAAACAGGCAGGAGTGTCCTTCCAGCATTACAGCCAGTTTACCAGTCAGCCAGTCCTGCAGTCTGGTCCATAGACCTCTCAGAGAGAAAGGCCTCCCTCCTCCTAGAAGTGCTGAAACTCCAACCAGAGAAGAAACCAGTAGAGCTGAAGGGCTGGTCAGATGAAGAGAGTGAAGTGAGGAGTTTCCTTCAGTGTCTGCCCTACATCTCACAGCTGAGGTGAGTTGGATCAGTACAGTTCAGGGATTGTAGTTGTCTGTCCCTGTATTTCCCTTTAGAGAGGAAGTTTGTAGCTTTCTGCAGTAACTTAATATACTGAACATACACATACCGTTTAAAAAGATGCAATCTTACTTCGTGGTCAGGATTTTGAGGAACAATTGAAGTGGATGATGAATTTAGAAAGTTAGTCATTGTATTTTAACTGCTATAATGTGACCATCAGAAATGCATATCATATCTCTCACATATTCATCTATTTGTTGTTTAACTGTTCTTGCAGTTTTCCTCCACCACAGGATCAGAGAAGATCCCGTGAAGAGAGGACAAAGAGAAAGATATTCCTACTGAATCTGTGTCTTCAAGCAGCTCTCCATGAGAGAGGAACCATACAATCAACTGTAGAGAAACTGTTGCCACTGTCTGAAGTATATCACTATCAGAAATGTGATTCCCTGCTGGATCTGTACTCTCATGTGAAGGACTATGAGACTCAAACAGGCAGGAGTGTCCTTCCAGCATTACAGCCAGTTTACCAGTCAGCTCCTGCAGTCTGGTCCATAGACCTCTCAAAGAGAAAGGCCTCCCTCCTCCTAGAAGTGCTGAAACTCCAACCAGAGAAGAAACCAGTAGAGCTGAAGGGCTGGTCAGATGAAGAGAGTGAAGTGAGGAGTTTCCTTCAGTGTCTGCCCTACATCTCACAGCTGAGGTGAGTCTGAACATGGGTGGTGGTTAGTGATTATGTGATGCTAGTGATTATTATCTTGTAGAAACATTGTAATATAAATCTTCAAATGTTGGTGAATCTGGTAACATTTATCCCCTGATTTCCTGACTTAACAGATGTTGCATTACTAAATGTCACACATACATCATGTGAATGTCTCTAAAATTAAATACTTTTACATATAATCAAAGCACATTATGTAAATGTATAACTACTTCATATATCTTTAGCTATGACTGGTTTCATGTGTTCATCCATGTCTGAATCAGCTGTTACTGTCCTTGTTGCAGTTTCCGTCCATGGAGGTCTGATCACTCAAAGCTGATCAAGTTCCTGGTGGATCTCCTGTCTCAAGCAGCAGAGTGGGAGGAGCAGACAGGAGAGAAGACACTGAAGCTGGTATCATCAATGTGGACTTACAGCACCTTTCCTTTTCTCAGTGGAGACAATTCTGGACAGAGTGATTTCCTGCTGGATCTGTACTCCCATGTGAAGGACTATGAGACTCAAACAGGCAGGAGTGTCCTTCCAGCATTACAGCCAGTTTACCAGTCAGCTCCTGCAGTCTGGTCCATAGACCTCTCAGAGAGAAAGGCCTCCCTCCTCCTAGAAGTGCTGAAACTCCAACCAGAGAAGAAACCAGTAGAGCTGAAGGGCTGGTCAGATGAAGAGAGTGAAGTGAGGAGTTTCCTTCAGTGTCTGCCCTACATCTCACAGCTGAGGTGAGTCTGAACATGTGTGGTGGTTAGTGATTATGTGATGCTAGTGATTATTATCTTGTAGAAACATTGTAATATAAATCTTCAAATGTTGGTGAATCTGGTAACATTTATCCCCTGATTTCCTGACTTAACAGATGTTGCATTACTAAATGTCACACATACATCATGTGAATGTCTCTAAAATTAAATACTTTTACATATAATCAAAGCACATTATGTAAATGTATAACTACTTCATATATCTTTAGCTATGACTGGTTTCATGTGTTCATCCATGTCTGAATCAGCTGTTACTGTCCTTGTTGCAGTTTCCGTCCATGGAGGTCTGATCACTCAAAGCTGATCAAGTTCCTGGTGGATCTCCTGTCTCAAGCAGCAGAGTGGGAGGAGCAGACAGGAGAGAAGACACTGAAGCTGGTATCATCAGTGTGGACTTACAGCACCTTTCCTTTTCTCAGTGGAGACAATTCTGGACAGAGTGATTTCCTGCTGGATCTGTACTCGCATGTGAAGGACTATGAGACTCAAACAGGCAGGAGTGTCCTTTCAGCATTACAGCCAGTTTACCAGTCAGCTCCTGCAGTCTGGTCCATAGACCTCTCAGAGAGAAAGGCCTCCCTCCTCCTAGAAGTGCTGAAACTCCAACCAGAGAAGAAACCAGTAGAGCTGAAGGACTGGTCAGATGAAGAGAGTGAAGTGAGGAGTTTCCTTCAGTGTCTGCCCTACATCTCACAGCTGAGGTGAGTCTGAACATGGGTGGTGGTTAGTGATTATGTGATGCTAGTGATTATTATCTTGTAGAAACATTGTAATATAAATCTTCAAATGTTGGTGAATCTGGTAACATTTATCCCCTGATTTCCTGACTTAACAGATGTTGCATTACTAAATGTCACACATACATCATGTGAATGTCTCTAAAATTAAATACTTTTACATATAATCAAAGCACATTATGTAAATGTGTAACTACTTCATATATCTTTAGCTATGACTGGTTTCATGTGTTCATCCATGTCTGAATCAGCTGTTACTGTCCTTGTTGCAGTTTTCATCCATTCTGGTCTGATCACTCAAAGCGGATCAAGTTCCTGGTGGATCTCCTGTCTCAAGCAGCAGAGTGGGAGGAGCAGACAGGAGAGAAGACACTGAAGCTGGTATCATCAATGTGGACTTACAGCACCTTTCCTTTTCCCTATGGAGACAATTCTAAACAGAGTCATTTCCTGCTGGATCTGTACTCACATGTGAAGGACTATGAGACTCAAACAGGCAGGAGTGTCCTTCCAGCATTACAGCCAGTTTACCAGTCAGCTCCTGCAGTCTGGTCCATAGACCTCTCAGAGAGAAAGGCCTCCCTCCTCCTAGAAGTGCTGAAACTCCAACCAGAGAAGAAACCAGTAGAGCTGAAGGGCTGGTCATATGAAGAGAGTGAAGTGAGGAGTTTCCTTCAGTGTCTGCCCTACATCTCACAGCTGAGGTGAGTGTGAACATGTGTGGTGGTTAGTGATTATGTAATGCTAGTGATTATTATCTTGTAGAAACATTGTAATATACAACTTCAAGTGTTGGTGAATCTGGTAACATTTATACTCAGATTTCCTGACATAACAAATGTTGCATTACTAAATGTCACACATACATCATGTGAATGTCTCTAAAATTAAATACTTTTACATATAATCAAAGCACATTATGTAAATGTATAGCTACTTCATATATCTTTAGCTATGACTGGTTTCATGTGTTCATCCATGTCTGAATCAGCTGTTACTGTCCTTGTTGCAGTTTCTATCCATGGAGGTCTGATCACTCAAAGCGGATCAAGTTCCTGGTGGATCTCCTGTCTCAAGCAGCAGAGTGGGAGGAGCAGACAGGAGAGAAGACACTGAAGCTGGTATCATCAATGTGTACTTACAGCACCTTTCCTTTTCTCAGTGGAGACAATTCTAAACAGAGTGATTTCCTGCTGGATCTGTACTCACATGTGAAGGACTATGAGACTCAAACAGGCAGGAGTGTCCTTCCAGCATTACAGCCAGTTTACCAGTCAGCCAGTCCTGCAGTCTGGTCCATAGACCTCTCAGAGAGAAAGGCCTCCCTCCTCCTAGAAGTGCTGAAACTCCAACCAGAGAAGAAACCAGTAGCGCTGGAGGGCTGGTCAGATGAAGAGAGTGAAGTGAGGAGTTTCCTTCAGTGTCTGCCCTACATCTCACAGCTGAGGTGAGTTGGATCAGTACAGTTCAGGGATTGTAGTTGTCTGTCCCTGTATTTCCCTTTAGAGAGGAAGTTTGTAGCTTTCTGCAGTAACTTAATATACTGAACATACACATACCGTTTAAAAAGATGCAATCTTACTTTGTGGTAAGAATTTTGAGGAACAATTGAAGTGGATGATGAATTTAGAAAGTTAGTCATTGTATTTTAACTGCTATAATGTGACCATCAGAAATGCATATCATATCTCTCACATATTCATCTATTTGTTGTTTAACTGTTCTTGCAGTTTTCCTCCACCACAGGATCAGAGAAGATCCCGTGAAGAGAGGACAAAGAGAAAGATATTCCTACTGAATCTGTGTCTTCAAGCAGCTCTCCATGAGAGAGGAACCATACAATCAACTGTAGAGAAACTGTTGCCACTGTCTGAAGTATATCACTATCAGAAATGTGATTCCCTGCTGGATCTGTACTCTCATGTGAAGGACTATGAGACTCAAACAGGCAGGAGTGTCCTTCCAGCATTACAGCCAGTTTACCAGTCAGCTCCTGCAGTCTGGTCCATAGACCTCTCAAAGAGAAAGGCCGCCCTCCTCCTAGAAGTGCTGAAACTCCAACCAGAGAAGAAACCAGTAGAGCTGAAGGGCTGGTCAGATGAAGAGAGTGAAGTGAGGAGTTTCCTTCAGTGTCTGCCCTACATCTCACAGCTGAGGTGAGTCTGAACATGGGTGGTGGTTAGTGATTATGTGATGCTAGTGATTATTATCTTGTAGAAACATTGTAATATAAATCTTCAAATGTTGGTGAATCTGGTAACATTTATCCCCTGATTTCCTGACTTAACAGATGTTGCATTACTAAATGTCACACATACATCATGTGAATGTCTCTAAAATTAAATACTTTTACATATAATCAAAGCACATTATGTAAATGTATAACTACTTCATATATCTTTAGCTATGACTGGTTTCATGTGTTCATCCATGTCTGAATCAGCTGTTACTGTCCTTGTTGCAGTTTCCGTCCATGGAGGTCTGATCACTCAAAGCTGATCAAGTTCCTGGTGGATCTCCTGTCTCAAGCAGCAGAGTGGGAGGAGCAGACAGGAGAGAAGACACTGAAGCTGGTATCATCAATGTGGACTTACAGCACCTTTCCTTTTCTCAGTGGAGACAATTCTGGACAGAGTGATTTCCTGCTGGATCTGTACTCACATGTGAAGGACTATGAGACTCAAACAGGCAGGAGTGTCCTTCCAGCATTACAGCCAGTTTACCAGTCAGCTCCTGCAGTCTGGTCCATAGACCTCTCAGAGAGAAAGGCCTCCCTCCTCCTAGAAGTGCTGAAACTCCAACCAGAGAAGAAACCAGTAGAGCTGAAGGGCTGGTCAGATGAAGAGAGTGAAGTGAGGAGTTTCCTTCAGTGTCTGCCCTACATCTCACAGCTGAGGTGAGTCTGAACATGTGTGGTGGTTAGTGATTATGTGATGCTAGTGATTATTATCTTGTAGAAACATTGTAATATAAATCTTCAAATGTTGGTGAATCTGGTAACATTTATCCCCTGATTTCCTGACTTAACAGATGTTGCATTACTAAATGTCACACATACATCATGTGAATGTCTCTAAAATTAAATACTTTTACATATAATCAAAGCACATTATGTAAATGTATAACTACTTCATATATCTTTAGCTATGACTGGTTTCATGTGTTCATCCATGTCTGAATCAGCTGTTACTGTCCTTGTTGCAGTTTCCGTCCATGGAGGTCTGATCACTCAAAGCTGATCAAGTTCCTGGTGGATCTCCTGTCTCAAGCAGCAGAGTGGGAGGAGCAGACAGGAGAGAAGACACTGAAGCTGGTATCATCAGTGTGGACTTACAGCACCTTTCCTTTTCTCAGTGGAGACAATTCTGGACAGAGTGATTTCCTGCTGGATCTGTACTCGCATGTGAAGGACTATGAGACTCAAACAGGCAGGAGTGTCCTTTCAGCATTACAGCCAGTTTACCAGTCAGCTCCTGCAGTCTGGTCCATAGACCTCTCAAAGAGAAAGGCCTCCCTCCTCCTAGAAGTGCTGAAACTCCAACCAGAGAAGAAACCAGTAGAGCTGAAGGACTGGTCAGATGAAGAGAGTGAAGTGAGGAGTTTCCTTCAGTGTCTGCCCTACATCTCACAGCTGAGGTGAGTCTGAACATGGGTGGTGGTTAGTGATTATGTGATGCTAGTGATTATTATCTTGTAGAAACATTGTAATATAAATCTTCAAATGTTGGTGAATCTGGTAACATTTATCCCCTGATTTCCTGACTTAACAGATGTTGCATTACTAAATGTCACACATACATCATGTGAATGTCTCTAAAATTAAATACTTTTACATATAATCAAAGCACATTATGTAAATGTGTAACTACTTCATATATCTTTAGCTATGACTGGTTTCATGTGTTCATCCATGTCTGAATCAGCTGTTACTGTCCTTGTTGCAGTTTTCATCCATTCTGGTCTGATCACTCAAAGCGGATCAAGTTCCTGGTGGATCTCCTGTCTCAAGCAGCAGAGTGGGAGGAGCAGACAGGAGAGAAGACACTGAAGCTGGTATCATCAATGTGGACTTACAGCACCTTTCCTTTTCCCTATGGAGACAATTCTAAACAGAGTCATTTCCTGCTGGATCTGTACTCACATGTGAAGGACTATGAGACTCAAACAGGCAGGAGTGTCCTTCCAGCATTACAGCCAGTTTACCAGTCAGCTCCTGCAGTCTGGTCCATAGACCTCTCAGAGAGAAAGGCCTCCCTCCTCCTAGAAGTGCTGAAACTCCAACCAGAGAAGAAACCAGTAGAGCTGAAGGGCTGGTCATATGAAGAGAGTGAAGTGAGGAGTTTCCTTCAGTGTCTGCCCTACATCTCACAGCTGAGGTGAGTGTGAACATGTGTGGTGGTTAGTGATTATGTAATGCTAGTGATTATTATCTTGTAGAAACATTGTAATATACAACTTCAAGTGTTGGTGAATCTGGTAACATTTATACTCAGATTTCCTGACATAACAAATGTTGCATTACTAAATGTCACACATACATCATGTGAATGTCTCTAAAATTAAATACTTTTACATATAATCAAAGCACATTATGTAAATGTATAGCTACTTCATATATCTTTAGCTATGACTGGTTTCATGTGTTCATCCATGTCTGAATCAGCTGTTACTGTCCTTGTTGCAGTTTCTATCCATGGAGGTCTGATCACTCAAAGCGGATCAAGTTCCTGGTGGATCTCCTGTCTCAAGCAGCAGAGTGGGAGGAGCAGACAGGAGAGAAGACACTGAAGCTGGTATCATCAATGTGTACTTACAGCACCTTTCCTTTTCTCAGTGGAGACAATTCTAAACAGAGTGATTTCCTGCTGGATCTGTACTCACATGTGAAGGACTATGAGACTCAAACAGGCAGGAGTGTCCTTCCAGCATTACAGCCAGTTTACCAGTCAGCCAGTCCTGCAGTCTGGTCCATAGACCTCTCAGAGAGAAAGGCCTCCCTCCTCCTAGAAGTGCTGAAACTCCAACCAGAGAAGAAACCAGTAGCGCTGGAGGGCTGGTCAGATGAAGAGAGTGAAGTGAGGAGTTTCCTTCAGTGTCTGCCCTACATCTCACAGCTGAGGTGAGTTGGATCAGTACAGTTCAGGGATTGTAGTTGTCTGTCCCTGTATTTCCCTTTAGAGAGGAAGTTTGTAGCTTTCTGCAGTAACTTAATATACTGAACATACACATACCGTTTAAAAAGATGCAATCTTACTTCGTGGTCAGGATTTTGAGGAACAATTGAAGTGGATGATGAATTTAGAAAGTTAGTCATTGTATTTTAACTGCTATAATGTGACCATCAGAAATGCATATCATATCTCTCACATATTCATCTATTTGTTGTTTAACTGTTCTTGCAGTTTTCCTCCACCACAGGATCAGAGAAGATCCCGTGAAGAGAGGACAAAGAGAAAGATATTCCTACTGAATCTGTGTCTTCAAGCAGCTCTCCATGAGAGAGGAACCATACAAACAACTGTAGAGAAACTGTTGCCACTGTCTGAAGTATATAACTATCAGAAATGTGATTTCCTGCTGGATCTGTACTCACATGTGAAGGACTATGAGACTCAAACAGGCAGGAGTGTCCTTCCAGCATTACAGCCAGTTTACCAGTCAGCTCCTGCAGTCTGGTCCGTAGACCTCTCAGAGAGAAAGGCCTCCCTCCTCCTAGAAGTGCTGAAACTCCAACCAGAGAAGAAACCAGTAGAGCTGAAGGGCTGGTCATATGAAGAGAGTGAAGTGAGGAGTTTCCTTCAGTGTCTGCCCTACATCTCACAGCTGAGGTGAGTCTGAACATGGGTGGTGGTTAGTGATTATGTGATGCTAGTGATTATTATCTTGTAGAAACATTGTAATATAAATCTTCAAATGTTGGTGAATCTGGTAACATTTATCCCCTGATTTCCTGACTTAACAGATGTTGCATTACTAAATGTCACACATACATCATGTGAATGTCTCTAAAATTAAATACTTTTACATATAATCAAAGCACATTATGTAAATGTATAACTACTTCATATATCTTTAGCTATGACTGGTTTCATGTGTTCATCCATGTCTGAATCAGCTGTTACTGTCCTTGTTGCAGTTTCCGTCCATGGAGGTCTGATCACTCAAAGCTGATCAAGTTCCTGGTGGATCTCCTGTCTCAAGCAGCAGAGTGGGAGGAGCAGACAGGAGAGAAGACACTGAAGCTGGTATCATCAGTGTGGACTTACAGCACCTTTCCTTTTCTCAGTGGAGACAATTCTGGACAGAGTGATTTCCTGCTGGATCTGTACTCCCATGTGAAGGAATATGAGACTCAAACAGGCAGGAGTGTCCTTCCAGCATTACAGCCAGTTTACCAGTCAGCTCCTGCAGTCTGGTCCATAGACCTCTCAAAGAGAAAGGCCTCCCTCCTCCTAGAAGTGCTGAAACTCCAACCAGAGAAGAAACCAGTAGAGCTGAAGGGCTGGTCAGATGAAGAGAGTGAAGTGAGGAGTTTCCTTCAGTGTCTGCCCTACATCTCACAGCTGAGGTGAGTCTGAACATGGGTGGTGGTTAGTGATTATGTGATGCTAGTGATTATTATCTTGTAGAAACATTGTAATATAAATCTTCAAATGTTGGTGAATCTGGTAACATTTATCCCCTGATTTCCTGACTTAACAGATGTTGCATTACTAAATGTCACACATACATCATGTGAATGTCTCTAAAATTAAATACTTTTACATATAATCAAAGGACATTATGTAAATGTATAACTACTTCATATATCTTTAGCTATGACTGGTTTCATGTGTTCATCCATGTCTGAATCAGCTGTTACTGTCCTTGTTGCAGTTTCCGTCCATGGAGGTCTGATCACTCAAAGCTGATCAAGTTCCTGGTGGATCTCCTGTCTCAAGCAGCAGAGTGGGAGGAGCAGACAGGAGAGAAGACACTGAAGCTGGTATCATCACTGTGGACTTACAGCACCTTTCCTTTTCTCAGTGGAGACAATTCTGGACAGAGTGATTTCCTGCTGGATCTGTACTCCCATGTGAAGGACTATGAGACTCAAACAGGCAGGAGTGTCCTTCCAGCATTACAGCCAGTTTACCAGTCAGCTCCTGCAGTCTGGTCCATAGACCTCTCAGAGAGAAAGGCCTCCCTCCTCCTAGAAGTGCTGAAACTCCAACCAGAGAAGAAACCAGTAGAGCTGAAGGGCTGGTCAGATGAAGAGAGTGAAGTGAGGAGTTTCCTTCAGTGTCTGCCCTACATCTCACAGCTGAGGTGAGTCTGAACATGTGTGGTGGTTAGTGATTATGTGATGCTAGTGATTATTATCTTGTAGAAACATTGTAATATAAATCTTCAAATGTTGGTGAATCTGGTAACATTTATCCCCTGATTTCCTGACTTAACAGATGTTGCATTACTAAATGTCACACATACATCATGTGAATGTCTCTAAAATTAAATACTTTTACATATAATCAAAGCACATTATGTAAATGTATAACTACTTCATATATCTTTAGCTATGACTGGTTTCATGTGTTCATCCATGTCTGAATCAGCTGTTACTGTCCTTGTTGCAGTTTTCATCCATTCTGGTCTGATCACTCAAAGCGGATCAAGTTCCTGGTGGATCTCCTGTCTCAAGCAGCAGAGTGGGAGGAGCAGACAGGAGAGAAGACACTGAAGCTGGTATCATCAATGTGGACTTACAGCACCTTTCCTTTTCCCTATGGAGACAATTCTAAACAGAGTCATTTCCTGCTGGATCTGTACTCACATGTGAAGGACTATGAGACTCAAACAGGCAGGAGTGTCCTTCCAGCATTACAGCCAGTTTACCAGTCAGCTCCTGCAGTCTGGTCCATAGACCTCTCAGAGAGAAAGGCCTCCCTCCTCCTAGAAGTGCTGAAACTCCAACCAGAGAAGAAACCAGTAGAGCTGAGGGGCTGGTCATATGAAGAGAGTGAAGTGAGGAGTTTCCTTCAGTGTCTGCCCTACATCTCACAGCTGAGGTGAGTGTGAACATGTGTGGTGGTTAGTGATTATGTAATGCTAGTGATTATTATCTTGTAGAAACATTGTAATATACAACTTCAAGTGTTGGTGAATCTGGTAACATTTATACTCAGATTTCCTGACATAACAAATGTTGCATTACTAAATGTCACACATACATCATGTGAATGTCTCTAAAATTAAATACTTTTACATATAATCAAAGCACATTATGTAAATGTATAGCTACTTCATATATCTTTAGCTATGACTGGTTTCATGTGTTCATCCATGTCTGAATCAGCTGTTACTGTCCTTGTTGCAGTTTCTATCCATGGAGGTCTGATCACTCAAAGCGGATCAAGTTCCTGGTGGATCTCCTGTCTCAAGCAGCAGAGTGGGAGGAGCAGACAGGAGAGAAGACACTGAAGCTGGTATCATCAATGTGGACTTACAGCACCTTTCCTTTTCTCAGTGGAGACAATTCTAAACAGAGTGATTTCCTGCTGGATCTGTACTCACATGTGAAGGACTATGAGACTCAAACAGGCAGGAGTGTCCTTCCAGCATTACAGCCAGTTTACCAGTCAGCTCCTGCAGTCTGGTTCATAGACCTCTCAGAGAGAAAGGCCTCCCTCCTCCTAGAAGTGCTGAAACTCCAACCAGAGAAGAAACCAGTAGAGCTGAAGGGCTGGTCAGATGAAGAGAGTGAAGTGAGGAGTTTCCTTCAGTGTCTGCCCTACATCTCACAGCTGAGGTGAGTCTGAACATGGGTGGTGGTTAGTGATTATGTGATGCTAGTGATTATTATCTTGTAGAAACATTGTAATATAAATCTTCAAGTGTTGGTGAATCTGGTAACATTTATCCCCTGATTTCCTGACTTAACAGATGTTGCATTACTAAATGTCACACATACATCATGTGAATGTCTCTAAAATTAAATACTTTTACATATAATCAAAGCACATTATGTAAATGTATAACTACTTCATATATCTTTAGCTATGACTGGTTTCATGTGTTCATCCATGTCTGAATCAGCTGTTACTGTCCTTGTTGCAGTTTCCGTCCATGGAGGTCTGATCACTCAAAGCTGATCAAGTTCCTGGTGGATCTCCTGTCTCAAGCAGCAGAGTGGGAGGAGCAGACAGGAGAGAAGACACTGAAGCTGGTATCATCAGTGTGGACTTACAGCACCTTTCCTTTTCTCAGTGGAGACAATTCTGGACAGAGTGATTTCCTGCTGGATCTGTACTCACATGTGAAGGACTATGAGACTCAAACAGGCAGGAGTGTCCTTCCAGCATTACAGCCAGTTTACCAGTCAGCTCCTGCAGTCTGGTCCATAGACCTCTCAAAGAGAAAGGCCTCCCTCCTCCTAGAAGTGCTGAAACTCCAACCAGAGAAGAAACCAGTAGAGCTGAAGGGCTGGTCAGATGAAGAGAGTGAAGTGAGGAGTTTCCTTCAGTGTCTGCCCTACATCTCACAGCTGAGGTGAGTCTGAACATGGGTGGTGGTTAGTGATTATGTGATGCTAGTGATTATTATCTTGTAGAAACATTGTAATATAAATCTTCAAATGTTGGTGAATCTGGTAACACTTATCCCCTGATTTCCTGACTTAACAGATGTTGCATTACTAAATGTCACACATACATCATGTGAATGTCTCTAAAATTAAATACTTTTACATATAATCAAAGCACATTATGTAAATGTGTAACTACTTCATATATCTTTAGCTATGACTGGTTTCATGTGTTCATCCATGTCTGAATCAGCTGTTACTGTCCTTGTTGCAGTTTCCATCCATTCTGGTCTGATCACTCAAAGCTGATCAAGTTTCTGGTGGATCTCCTGTCTCAAGCAGCAGAGTGGGAGGAGCAGACAGGAGAGAAGACACTGAAGCTGGTATCATCAATGTGGACTTACAGCACCTTTCCTTTTCCCTATGGAGACAATTCTAAACAGAGTCATTTCCTGCTGGATCTGTACTCACATGTGAAGGACTATGAGACTCAAACAGGCAGGAGTGTCCTTCCAGCATTACAGCCAGTTTACCAGTCAGCTCCTGCAGTCTGGTCCATAGACCTCTCAGAGAGAAAGGCCTCCCTCCTCCTAGAAGTGCTGAAACTCCAACCAGAGAAGAAACCAGTAGAGCTGAAGGGCTGGTCATATGAAGAGAGTGAAGTGAGGAGTTTCCTTCAGTGTCTGCCCTACATCTCACAGCTGAGGTGAGTCTGAACATGTGTGGTGGTTAGTGATTATGTGATGCTAGTGATTATTATCTTGTAGAAACATTGTAATATACAACTTCAAGTGTTGGTGAATCTGGTAACATTTATACTCAGATTTCCTGACATAACAAATGTTGCATTACTAAATGTCACACATACATCATGTGAATGTCTCTAAAATTAAATACTTTTACATATAATCAAAGCACATTATGTAAATGTATAGCTACTTCATATATCTTTAGCTATGACTGGTTTCATGTGTTCATCCATGTTTGAATCAGCTGTTACTGTCCTTGTTGCAGTTTCTATCCATGGAGGTCTGATCACTCAAAGCGGATCAAGTTCCTGGTGGATCTCCTGTCTCAAGCAGCAGAGTGGGAGGAGCAGACAGGAGAGAAGACACTGAAGCTGGTATCATCAATGTGGACTTACAGCACCTTTCCTTTTCTCAGTGGAGACAATTCTAAACAGAGTGATTTCCTGCTGGATCTGTACTCACATGTGAAGGACTATGAGACTCAAACAGGCAGGAGTGTCCTTCCAGCATTACAGCCAGTTTACCAGTCAGCCAGTCCTGCAGTCTGGTCCATAGACCTCTCAGAGAGAAAGGCCTCCCTCCTCCTAGAAGTGCTGAAACTCCAACCAGAGAAGAAACCAGTAGCGCTGGAGGGCTGGTCAGATGAAGAGAGTGAAGTGAGGAGTTTCCTTCAGTGTCTGCCCTACATCTCACAGCTGAGGTGAGTTGGATCAGTACAGTTCAGGGATTGTAGTTGTCTGTCCCTGTATTTCCCTTTAGAGAGGAAGTTTGTAGCTTTCTGCAGTAACTTAATATACTGAACATACACATACCGTTTAAAAAGATGCAATCTTACTTCGTGGTCAGGATTTTGAGGAACAATTGAAGTGGATGATGAATTTAGAAAGTTAGTCATTGTATTTTAACTGCTATAATGTGACCATCAGAAATGCATATCATATCTCTCACATATTCATCTATTTGTTGTTTAACTGTTCTTGCAGTTTTCCTCCACCACAGGATCAGAGAAGATCCCGTGAAGAGAGGACAAAGAGAAAGATATTCCTACTGAATCTGTGTCTTCAAGCAGCTCTCCATGAGAGAGGAACCATACAAACAACTGTAGAGAAACTGTTGCCACTGTCTGAAGTATATAACTATCAGAAATGTGATTTCCTGCTGGATCTGTACTCACATGTGAAGGACTATGAGACTCAAACAGGCAGGAGTGTCCTTCCAGCATTACAGCCAGTTTACCAGTCAGCTCCTGCAGTCTGGTCCATAGACCTCTCAAAGAGAAAGGCCTCCCTCCTCCTAGAAGTGCTGAAACTCCAACCAGAGAAGAAACCAGTAGAGCTGAAGGGCTGGTCAGATGAAGAGAGTGAAGTGAGGAGTTTCCTTCAGTGTCTGCCCTACATCTCACAGCTGAGGTGAGTCTGAACATGGGTGGTGGTTAGTGATTATGTGATGCTAGTGATTATTATCTTGTAGAAACATTGTAATATAAATCTTCAAATGTTGGTGAATCTGGTAACATTTATCCCCTGATTTCCTGACTTAACAGATGTTGCATTACTAAATGTCACACATACATCATGTGAATGTCTCTAAAATTAAATACTTTTACATATAATCAAAGCACATTATGTAAATGTATAACTACTTCATATATCTTTAGCTATGACTGGTTTCATGTGTTCATCCATGTCTGAATCAGCTGTTACTGTCCTTGTTGCAGTTTCCGTCCATGGAGGTCTGATCACTCAAAGCTGATCAAGTTACTGGTGGATCTCCTGTCTCAAGCAGCAGAGTGGGAGGAGCAGACAGGAGAGAAGACACTGAAGCTGGTATCATCAGTGTGGACTTACAGCACCTTTCCTTTTCTCAGTGGAGACAATTCTGGACAGAGTGATTTCCTGCTGGATCTGTACTCCCATGTGAAGGACTATGAGACTCAAACAGGCAGGAGTGTCCTTCCAGCATTACAGCCAGTTTACCAATCAGCTCCTGCAGTCTGGTCCATAGACCTCTCAGAGAGAAAGGCCTCCCTCCTCCTAGAAGTGCTGAAACTCCAACCAGAGAAGAAACCAGTAGAGCTGAAGGGCTGGTCATATGAAGAGAGTGAAGTGAGGAGTTTCCTTCAGTGTCTGCCCTACATCTCACAGCTGAGGTGAGTCTGAACATGTGTGGTGGTTAGTGATTATGTGATGCTAGTGATTATTATCTTGTAGAAACATTGTAATATACAACTTCAAGTGTTGGTGAATCTGGTAACATTTATACTCAGATTTCCTGACATAACAAATGTTGCATTACTAAATTTCACACATACATCATGTGAATGTCTCTAAAATTAAATACTTTTACATATAATCAAAGCACATTATGTAAATGTATAGCTACTTCATATATCTTTAGCTATGACTGGTTTCATGTGTTCATCCATGTTTGAATCAGCTGTTACTGTCCTTGTTGCAGTTTCTATCCATGGAGGTCTGATCACTCAAAGCGGATCAAGTTCCTGGTGGATCTCCTGTCTCAAGCAGCAGAGTGGGAGGAGCAGACAGGAGAGAAGACACTGAAGCTGGTATCGTCAATGTGGACTTACAGCACCTTTCCTTTTCTCAGTGGAGACAATTCTAAACAGAGTGATTTCCTGCTGGATCTGTACTCACATGTGAAGGACTATGAGACTCAAACAGGCAGGAGTGTCCTTCCAGCATTACAGCCAGTTTACCAGTCAGCTCCTGCAGTCTGGTTCATAGACCTCTCAGAGAGAAAGGCCTCCCTCCTCCTAGAAGTGCTGAAACTCCAACCAGAGAAGAAACCAGTAGAGCTGAAGGGCTGGTCAGATGAAGAGAGTGAAGTGAGGAGTTTCCTTCAGTGTCTGCCCTACATCTCACAGCTGAGGTGAGTCTGAACATGGGTGGTGGTTAGTGATTATGTGATGCTAGTGATTATTATCTTGTAGAAACATTGTAATATAAATCTTCAAGTGTTGGTGAATCTGGTAACATTTATCCCCTGATTTCCTGACTTAACAGATGTTGCATTAGTAAATGTCACACATACATCATGTGAATGTCTCTAAAATTAAATAATTTTACATATAATCAAAGCACATTATGTAAATGTATAACTACTTCATATATCTTTAGCTATGACTGGTTTCATGTGTTCATCCATGTCTGAATCAGCTGTTACTGTCCTTGTTGCAGTTTCCGTCCATGGAGGTCTGATCACTCAAAGCTGATCAAGTTCCTGGTGGATCTCCTGTCTCAAGCAGCAGAGTGGGAGGAGCAGACAGGAGAGAAGACACTGAAGCTGGTATCATCAGTGTGGACTTACAGCACCTTTCCTTTTCTCAGTGGAGACAATTCTGGACAGAGTGATTTCCTGCTGGATCTGTACTCGCATGTGAAGGACTATGAGACTCAAACAGGCAGGAGTGTCCTTCCAGCATTACAGCCAGTTTACCAGTCAGCTCCTGCAGTCTGGTCCATAGACCTCTCAGAGAGAAAGGCCTCCCTCCTCCTAGAAGTGCTGAAACTCCAACCAGAGAAGAAACCAGTAGAGCTGAAGGGCTGGTCATATGAAGAGAGTGAAGTGAGGAGTTTCCTTCAGTGTCTGCCCTACATCTCACAGCTGAGGTGAGTCTGAACATGTGTGGTGGTTAGTGATTATGTGATGCTAGTGATTATTATCTTGTAGAAACATTGTAATATACAACTTCAAGTGTTGGTGAATCTGGTAACATTTATACTCAGATTTCCTGACATAACAAATGTTGCATTACTAAATGTCACACATACATCATGTGAATGTCTCTAAAATTAAATACTTTTACATATAATCAAAGCACATTATGTAAATGTATAGCTACTTCATATATCTTTAGCTATGACTGGTTTCATGTGTTCATCCATGTTTGAATCAGCTGTTACTGTCCTTGTTGCAGTTTCTATCCATGGAGGTCTGATCACTCAAAGCGGATCAAGTTCCTGGTGGATCTCCTGTCTCAAGCAGCAGAGTGGGAGGAGCAGACAGGAGAGAAGACACTGAAGCTGGTATCATCAATGTGGACTTACAGCACCTTTCCTTTTCTCAGTGGAGACAATTCTAAACAGAGTGATTTCCTGCTGGATCTGTACTCACATGTGAAGGACTATGAGACTCAAACAGGCAGGAGTGTCCTTCCAGCATTACAGCCAGTTTACCAGTCAGCCAGTCCTGCAGTCTGGTCCATAGACCTCTCAGAGAGAAAGGCCTCCCTCCTCCTAGAAGTGCTGAAACTCCAACCAGAGAAGAAACCAGTAGCGCTGGAGGGCTGGTCAGATGAAGAGAGTGAAGTGAGGAGTTTCCTTCAGTGTCTGCCCTACATCTCACAGCTGAGGTGAGTTGGATCAGTACAGTTCAGGGATTGTAGTTGTCTGTCCCTGTATTTCCCTTTAGAGAGGAAGTTTGTAGCTTTCTGCAGTAACTTAATATACTGAACATACACATACCGTTTAAAAAGATGCAATCTTACTTCGTGGTCAGGATTTTGAGGAACAATTGAAGTGGATGATGAATTTAGAAAGTTAGTCATTGTATTTTAACTGCTATAATGTGACCATCAGAAATGCATATCATATCTCTCACATATTCATCTATTTGTTGTTTAACTGTTCTTGCAGTTTTCCTCCACCACAGGATCAGAGAAGATCCCGTGAAGAGAGGACAAAGAGAAAGATATTCCTACTGAATCTGTGTCTTCAAGCAGCTCTCCATGAGAGAGGAACCATACAAACAACTGTAGAGAAACTGTTGCCACTGTCTGAAGTATATAACTATCAGAAATGTGATTTCCTGCTGGATCTGTACTCACATGTGAAGGACTATGAGACTCAAACAGGCAGGAGTGTCCTTCCAGCATTACAGCCAGTTTACCAGTCAGCTCCTGCAGTCTGGTCCATAGACCTCTCAAAGAGAAAGGCCTCCCTCCTCCTAGAAGTGCTGAAACTCCAACCAGAGAAGAAACCAGTAGAGCTGAAGGGCTGGTCAGATGAAGAGAGTGAAGTGAGGAGTTTCCTTCAGTGTCTGCCCTACATCTCACAGCTGAGGTGAGTCTGAACATGGGTGGTGGTTAGTGATTATGTGATGCTAGTGATTATTATCTTGTAGAAACATTGTAATATAAATCTTCAAATGTTGGTGAATCTGGTAACATTTATCCCCTGATTTCCTGACTTAACAGATGTTGCATTACTAAATGTCACACATACATCATGTGAATGTCTCTAAAATTAAATACTTTTACATATAATCAAAGCACATTATGTAAATGTATAACTACTTCATATATCTTTAGCTATGACTGGTTTCATGTGTTCATCCATGTCTGAATCAGCTGTTACTGTCCTTGTTGCAGTTTCCGTCCATGGAGGTCTGATCACTCAAAGCTGATCAAGTTACTGGTGGATCTCCTGTCTCAAGCAGCAGAGTGGGAGGAGCAGACAGGAGAGAAGACACTGAAGCTGGTATCATCAGTGTGGACTTACAGCACCTTTCCTTTTCTCAGTGGAGACAATTCTGGACAGAGTGATTTCCTGCTGGATCTGTACTCCCATGTGAAGGACTATGAGACTCAAACAGGCAGGAGTGTCCTTCCAGCATTACAGCCAGTTTACCAGTCAGCTCCTGCAGTCTGGTCCATAGACCTCTCAGAGAGAAAGGCCTCCCTCCTCCTAGAAGTGCTGAAACTCCAACCAGAGAAGAAACCAGTAGAGCTGAAGGGCTGGTCAGATGAAGAGAGTGAAGTGAGGAGTTTCCTTCAGTGTCTGCCCTACATCTCACAGCTGAGGTGAGTCTGAACATGTGTGGTGGTTAGTGATTATGTGATGCTAGTGATTATTATCTTGTAGAAACATTGTAATATAAATCTTCAAATGTTGGTGAATCTGGTAACATTTATCCCCTGATTTCCTGACTTAACAGATGTTGCATTACTAAATGTCACACATACATCATGTGAATGTCTCTAAAATTAAATACTTTTACGTATAATCAAAGCACATTATGTAAATGTATAACTACTTCATATATCTTTAGCTATGACTGGTTTCATGTGTTCATCCATGTCTGAATCAGCTGTTACTGTCCTTGTTGCAGTTTCCGTCCATGGAGGTCTGATCACTCAAAGCTGATCAAGTTACTGGTGGATCTCCTGTCTCAAGCAGCAGAGTGGGAGGAGCAGACAGGAGAGAAGACACTGAAGCTGGTATCATCAGTGTGGACTTACAGCACCTTTCCTTTTCTCAGTGGAGACAATTCTGGACAGAGTGATTTCCTGCTGGATCTGTACTCCCATGTGAAGGACTATGAGACTCAAACAGGCAGGAGTGTCCTTCCAGCATTACAGCCAGTTTACCAGTCAGCTCCTGCAGTCTGGTCCATAGACCTCTCAGAGAGAAAGGCCTCCCTCCTCCTAGAAGTGCTGAAACTCCAACCAGAGAAGAAACCAGTAGAGCTGAAGGGCTGGTCAGATGAAGAGAGTGAAGTGAGGAGTTTCCTTCAGTGTCTGCCCTACATCTCACAGCTGAGGTGAGTCTGAACATGTGTGGTGGTTAGTGATTATGTGATGCTAGTGATTATTATCTTGTAGAAACATTGTAATATAAATCTTCAAATGTTGGTGAATCTGGTAACATTTATCCCCTGATTTCCTGACTTAACAGATGTTGCACTACTAAATGTCACACATACATCATGTGAATGTCTCTAAAATTAAATACTTTTACATATAATCAAAGCACATTATGTAAATGTATAACTACTTCATATATCTTTAGCTATGACTGGTTTCATGTGTTCATCCATGTCTGAATCAGCTGTTACTGTCCTTGTTGCAGTTTTCATCCATTCTGGTCTGATCACTCAAAGCGGATCAAGTTCCTGGTGGATCTCCTGTCTCAAGCAGCAGAGTGGGAGGAGCAGACAGGAGAGAAGACACTGAAGCTGGTATCATCAATGTGGACTTACAGCACCTTTCCTTTTCTCAGTGGAGACAATTCTAAACAGAGTCATTTCCTGCTGGATCTGTACTCACATGTGAAGGACTATGAGACTCAAACAGGCAGGAGTGTCCTTCCAGCATTACAGCCAGTTTACCAGTCAGCTCCTGCAGTCTGGTCCATAGACCTCTCAGAGAGAAAGGCCTCCCTCCTCCTAGAAGTGCTGAAACTCCAACCAGAGAAGAAACCAGTAGAGCTGAAGGGCTGGTCAGATGAAGAGAGTGAAGTGAGGAGTTTCCTTCAGTGTCTGCCCTACATCTCACAGCTGAGGTGAGTCTGAACATGTGTGGTGGTTAGTGATTATGTGATGCTATTGATTATTGTCTTGTAGAAACATTTTAATATAAAACTTCAAGTGTTGGTGAATCTGGTAACATTTATCCCCTGATTTCCTGACATAACAAATGTTGCATTACTAAATGTCACACATACATCATGTGAATGTCTCTAAAAGTAAATACTT
Organism: Coregonus lavaretus; assembly: GCF_964263955.1. Classification (NCBI taxonomy): domain Eukaryota; kingdom Metazoa; phylum Chordata; class Actinopteri; order Salmoniformes; family Salmonidae; genus Coregonus; species Coregonus lavaretus. Next base: position 142,443 of record NW_028162456.1, on the reverse strand, counting down.
TTACATATAACCAAAGCACATTATGTAAATATGTAACTACTTCATATATCTTTAGCTATGACTGGTTTCATGTGTTCATCCATGTCTGAATCAGCTGTTACTGTCCTTGTTGCAGTTTCTATCCATGGAGGTCTGATCCCTCAAAGCGGATCAAGTTCCTGGTGGATCTCCTGTCTCAAGCAGCAGAGTGGGAGGAGCAGACAGGAGAGAAGACACTGAAGCTGGTATCATCAATGTGTACTTACAGCACTTTCCCCTTCTGTGATGATGATGATTATTATGAGAATAAGGAATATCAATGTGATTTCCTGCTGGATCTGTACTCACATGTGAAGGACTATGAGACTCAAACAGGCAGGAGTGTCCTTCCAGCATTACAGCCAGTTTACCAGTCAGCTCCTGCAGTCTGGTCCATAGACCTCTCAAAGAGAAAGGCCTCCCTCCTCCTAGAAGTGCTGAAACTCCAACCAGAGAAGAAACCAGTAGAGCTGAAGGGCTGGTCAGATGAAGAGAGTGAAGTGAGGAGTTTCCTTCAGTGTCTGCCCTACATCTCACAGCTGAGGTGAGTTGGATCCGTACAGTTCAGAGATTGTAGTTGTCTGTCCCTGTATTTCCCTTTAGAGAGGATGCGTTTAGCTTTCTACAGTAACTTAATAAACTAAACAGACACATACTGCTTCAAAATATGCAATCTTACTTTGTGGTCAGGATTTTAAGGAACAATTTAAGTGGATGATGAGTTTAGAAAGATAGTCATTGTATTTTACCCACCATAATATGACCATCAGAAATTCAAATATCTCTCACATATTCATCTATTTGTTGTTTAACTGTTCTTGCAGTTTTCCTCCACCACAGGATCAGAGAATTTCCCCTGAAGAGAGGACAAAGAGAGAGAAGATATTCCTACTGAATCTGTGTCTTCAAGCAGCTCTCCATGAGAGAGGAACCATACAAACAACTGTAGAGAAACTGTTGTCACTGTCTGAAGTATATCACAGTCAGAAATGGGATTTCCTGCTGGATCTGTACTCTCATGTGAAGGACTATGAGACTCAAACAGGTAGGAGTGTCCTTCCAGCATTACAGCCAGTTTACCAGTCAGCTCCTGCAGTCTGGTCCATAGACCTCTCAAAGAGAAAGGCCACCCTCCTCCTAGAAGTGCTGAAACTCCAACCAGAGAAGAAACCAGTAGAGCTGAAGGGCTGGTCAGATGAAGAGAGTGAAGTGAGGAGTTTCCTTCAGTGTCTGCCCTACATCTCAAAGCTGAGGTGAGTGTTTTTTTCTTCAGAGATGTGTCATATTGTACCAGCTATTTATCTTGTTAATAAGACATCTGTTTATCCAAATCACTCCATTAGTCTTTATTTGCCATTCTGCCATGTAAACATTATTATTTGTCTGTGGGTGATTCCTCTGCATGACTTAACCAGAGAATCTAGGATAACATGTAGTAACAATGTTTATCTGTCTTCTCATTCAGGTTTATTGTTGGTTATGATAAAGAGGCCTGGCCATTTCTGTATAAACTCAGTGTTGCTGCAGCTGAGTATGATACAGAGACAGGAGAAAATATCTTAAAGACATTATCCTCCATGTGCAGATACACATATGATGATGATGATGGTGATGATCCATTTAGAGAGAGTGATTTCCTGTTGGATCTGTACTCACATGTGAAGGACTATGAGACTCAAACAGGCAGGAGTGTCCTTCCAGCATTACAGCCAGTTTACCAGTCAGCCAGTCCTGCAGTCTGGTCCATAGACCTCTCAAAGAGAAAGGCCTCCCTCCTCCTAGAAGTGCTGAAACTCCAACCAGAGAAGAAACCAGTAGAGCTGGATGGCTGGTCAGATGAAGAGAGTGAAGTGAGGAGTTTCCTTCAGTGTCTGCCCTACATCTCACAGCTGAGGTGAGTTTGAACATGTGTGGTGGTTAGTGATTATGTGATGCTAGTGATTATTATCTTGAAGAAACATTGTAATATACAACTTCAAGTGTTGGTGAATCTGGTAACATTTATACTCAGATTTCCTGACATAACAAATGTTGCATTACTAAATGTCACACATACATCATGTGAATGTCTCTAAAATTAAATACTTTTACATATAACCAAAGCACATTATGTACATGTATAACTACTTCATATATCTTTAGTTATGACTGGTTTCATGTGTTCATCCATGTCTGAATCAGCTGTTACTGTCCTTGTTGCAGTTTCTATCCATGGTGGTCTGATCCCTCAAAGCAGATCAAGTTCCTGGTGGATCTCCTGTCTCAAGCAGCAGAGTGGGAGGAGCAGACAGGAGAGAAGACACTGAAGCTGGTATCATCAATGTGGACTTACAGCACCTTTCCTTTTCCCGATGGAAACAATTCTAAACAGAGTGATTTCCTGCTGGATCTGTACTCACATGTGAAGGACTATGAGACTCAAACAGGCAGGAGTGTCCTTCCAGCATTACAGCCAGTTTACCAGTCAGCTCCTGCAGTCTGGTCCATAGACCTCTCAGAGAGAAAGGCCTCCCTCCTCCTAGAAGTGCTGAAACTCCAACCAGAGAAGAAACCAGTAAAGCTGAAGGGCTGGTCAGATGAAGAGAGTGAAGTGAGGAGTTTCCTTCAGTGTCTGCCCTACATCTCACAGCTGAGGTGAGTTGGATCAGTACAGTTCAGAGATTGTAGTTGTCTGTCCCTGTATTTCCCTTTAGAGAGGATGCATTTAGCTTTCTGCAGTAACTTAATGTACTAAACATACACATACTGTTTAAAAAGATGCAATCTTACTTCGTGGTCAGGATTTTGAGGAACAATTGAAGTGGATGATGAATTTAGAAAGATAGTCATTGTATTTTACCCACCATAATGTGACCATCAGAAATGCATATCATAACTTTGTGTTGGTGAATCTGGTAACATTTATACTCAGATTTCTTGACATAACAAATGTTGCATTACTAAATGTCACACAGATATTGTGAATTTTTCTTAAAGTTTGTGATGCTAGAAATTTGTCCTTTAGACATCTTGTGAATTTTAATAGGTCATTTAGCAGACGCTCTTATCCAGAGCGACGTACAAGAGCAATTAGGGTTAAGTGCCTTGCTCAAGGGCACATCGACAGATTTTTCACCTAGTCGGCTCGGGGATTAGAACCAGCGACCTTTCGGTTACTGGCCCAACGCTCTTACCCACTAAGCTACCTGCCGCCCTGTATAAACCTGAAAGTTTATACTCAGAATACCTAATCTAATCAAGGTATATTAGTGTTTTATATTTCATTAATCTTTAACAAGTGTTGTTCTTCCACTTTGACATTACAGAGTATTTTGAGTAATTTCTTGACAAAAACATTCTAATTGATTCCATTTTAATTCCAGGTTGTAACACAATAAAAAGTATGTAAGGGGATTGAATACTAATGCAAGGCACTGTATGTACAAACATTGCTGTAACTTTAACCTCATAGTCATTGTATCATGTCAAAGTGCTGGAGTACAGAGCCAAAATAACAAAAAATGTGTCACTGTCCCAATACTTTTGGACTGTCTCCTAAATGTCTGATTTCATGTCCCCCATGTTTTGCTGTTTCAGCTGTGATGATGACAGGTTCTTCCAGAGGGTGTGTGAGTCCGTCCCTGTGAGGTCCAGAGAGGAGGACCAGCAGTTGGCCTCTCTCCTCCAGGCCTTGGGCTCCACCCTGTCACTGGGAGGAGAGTTACCCAGGAAAACCTGCAGGTCTGTGGGGAGAGTCCTGGGTCTCTGTGCCTCCAGAGTGGACCTCACTCTTACCCCCAGCAAGATCTCTCTCCAAGGAGCCTTACTTATTTTGAGACATGAGTCAAAGCTACACAAGCTCAGGTATGTTCAGTAAGACAGCTTTTACAGGTGTTGGGTTCTAACTTGAAACAATCCTTATTCATGTTACCATATTAGAACTGGGTGAATGCAAATCTACTGGGGGAGAAAGGGGAAAGTTGACATTCTGTCAGAACATGTCATTGTTAAATCTCATGTATCCTATGGAGAGGAGAAGGGTAATCTCATGTATCCTATGGAGAGGAGAAGGGTAATCTCATGTATCCTATGGAGAGGAGAAGGGTAATCTCATGTATCCTATGGAGAGGAGAAGGGTAATCTCATGTATCCTATGGAGAGGAGAAGGGTAATCTCATGTATCCTATGGAGAGGAGAAGGGTAATCTCATGTATCCTATGGAGAGGAGAAGGGTAACCGTCTGGTTTCAGTGTAGGACAGCCGTGAGTTAGGGAGGAGGGAGGAGTTCGGGCCGAGGTCAGGTCAGATGAAGTGAGGAGGAACAGTCCCCACTTCAGTTCCTGCCTAGCAACAGAGATGTATTGGCTGTCCAGAGGTGCAAGGTTAGAGACTCCGCCTAAATATATGTGCTTGTGTAAACATGTCTTGGTCCTTTCAGCTGTTTGACCCAGTGAGTGAATAAACCTGGTTTGAGCATGGACTAGTTGTCCGTTAGGTTCTGACAAACAGAGTGAAGAACTTACACTGGTCTATTGAATAGTTTATTTTCCTATTGAGCATTTTATCTGACATGGTTTCTCTGTTTAAAGTCACTTGAGTTTTGTCTTTTCATTCCAGGCTGAATGTGGGCATGGCAGTGAAACTGTCCAGACTGGTTAGGAGGACAGGGAGAGGTGCTACTCCACTGACTGTCCCAGAGCTCTCCCTGGTCCTAAAGAGCAACCAGCCACCAGAGAGAGTGTTATCCAGGGCTCTGAGTAGTGTGGCATCCCTGCTGAGACTCTGGAGGGTTCAGTGTCTGGACCTGACTGACTTATGGATCCAGGGTCACTCTCTCATCACACTGCTGTGTCACCAGGGACCTCTCTCTCTCAGGTCAGTCCGAAGCTGATATTTTTTAGAAGTAGAAATAGTAACTTCATTCATGTGTTTTTCTTCATATTTCTGACTGCCTTTATGTTCCAACCTCCTAGACTGAACTCAGACACTCTGCAGCAGCTGACTGTAGTTGTGTATGAAGCTCAGGACAAGGACTTGACTCAGTGGTTCCTGGAGAAGGTTGGTGGAGACCTGACCTCCTGCAGGCTGGACCTGGAAGTGCTTCTCTCTCTGCTGCAGCATTCAACCCACAACATCACTGTGGACCTCAGGAAGAACAGGCTCCTAGAGAAGAACATCTCAGATCTTCTCCCCTTTCTGGGAAGGGTTATATTCAAGAGGTGGGATAACTTCTTTCTCTATTCAGACTTTCTAGAAAGAAGAACATAACTATTTATATCCAGTGACATGTTGTTCTGAGTGATCCTCTGTAATATCATTAGGGTTTAATTCAAGAGGTGAGAGATCTTTATTCAATATTTATAGACTTTAATTATTAATGTCCTGTCCAGCCAGTTGTTGCTATGTGAGTTATCCATTATAAAAACTTGACATAACCACAACAATCCATTCTCCATGTTTGTTCAGGTCCAGTTCCAGCTTTGTAAAGTCCACCATCAGACAGATCTATGACAGCAGAGCCAGTGACTGTGTGTCCAGTTTGTTGAGGTCTTCAGACCATTGGATCAACCTGAACAGCAGAGAGCTAGACAGAGTGGACTGTACTGCTCTGGGTTTTACCCTGCAGCACTGCCACCAAGTCAAAGTCAACCTGCTGTGGACCTCCATACCACCGGGGGAGATAGAGAGCATCCTGCCTCTTCTGGACAGAGTCTCCCAACTCAGGTTTAGTTGGCTCTCTTTAACCCTGCTAGAATGGATAGAACTATGAGGTGCTCCACTTTCTGACTGATTTAACCATTAACCCTAACCTTAGTCTAATGCACTAACCTAACCTTAACTAGGAGTGGAATTGAAGGGGAACGCCGGGAGTTGACATGATAAACAGAGTTGTAGTGTGTTTATCAGTGTTTTAATGTGTGATGGTGTTTAAATAAGTATCTCTCTCTCTCTCTCTCTCTCTCTCTCTCTCTCTGTCTCTATGTCTCTATGTCTCTATGTCTCTCTATGTCTCTCTGTCTCTCTCTGTCTCTCTGTCTCTCTGTCTCTCTGTCTCTCTCTCTCTCTCTCTCTCTCTCTCTCTCTCTCTCTCTCTCTCTCTCTCTCTCTCTCTCTCTCTCTCTCTCTCTCTCTGTCTCTCTCTCTCTTCTCTCTCTCTCTCTCTCTCTCTCTCTCTCTCTCTCTCTCTCTCTCTCTCTCTATGTCTCTCTCTCTCTATGTCTCTCTGTCTCTCTCTCTCTCTCTCTGTCTCTCTCTCTCTCTCTCTCGCTCTCCCTCGCTGTCTCTCTTTGTCTCTCTTTCTCTCTGTCTCTCTCTCTCTCTCTCTGTCTCTCTCTCTCTCTCTCTCGTCTCTCTCTTTCTGTCTCTCTCTTCTTCTCTGTCTCTCTCTCTCTGTCTCTCTCTCTATCTCTCTCTCTCTCTCTCTCTCTCTCTCTGTCTCTCTCTCTCTCTCTCTCTCTATGTCTCTCTCTTTCTGTCTCTGTCTCTGTCTCTCTCTCTCTCTCTCTGTAGTGTTGACAGGAGGTTACTGCTGAGTGTCCTCCAGTGCTGTGCTGCCTCTCCGATCCAGCAGGGGGCACCACCACCACCACCACCAACAGCAGTATGGCTGCTCAGGTCTCTGCACTACAGGCTGGACTTCTCCTGCTCCTCCCTGTGGACCTGTCAGCTCAGGACCAGGAGGAGGCTCTGTGTCTGACCACTGACCACTGCAGGGCCATCACCTCTGTTCTGAAGCAGAACAACACAGCACCCAGCTGGTCCAGAACCAGGTGCAGATCATCCTAAGGACTGTGAGGTGGAGGACAGAGCACTGAGGGAGCTGCTTCCCATCCTGCATATTGTCAAGCTGAGGTTAGACACACAAAGACAAACATTTAACCAACTAGTTCATCAGTAGGAGTTAACCTACTCTGTGTCATAATGTTATCTCTGCCTCTTGTCCTGTCAGCCCCAGCAAAGCTCTGCTACGTCAGCTGCTGGACCTTGTGTGTGAGGGGATGAAGAGGGGGTGCTGAGGCACGCAGAGTCCCTGTGCAGAGCCCTGGATGGAGAGCTGGACCTCAGTGAGACCAGGCTGGACCAGAAGGCCTGTGGATCTCTGGCCCTGGTTCTGGAACACTCAGAGGGGCTGTCAGAACTGGACCTCAGCCACTGTCAACTCACAGACCACCACCTACAGGCCCTGATCACACACCTGCACAAAGTACAAGTCCTGGAGTGAGTGGCTTTCACTCTGTGTGTGTGCGTGTGTGTGTGTTTGTGTGTGTGTGACTACATGACAAATGTCTGTCTCTCTCTCTCTCTCTCTCTCTCTCTCTCTCTCTCTCTCTTCTCTCTCTCTCTCTCTCTCTCTCTCTCTCTCTCTCTCTCTCTCTCTCTCTCTCTCTCTCCTCTCTCTCTCTCTTCTCTCTCTCGTAGCCTGAGTCACAATGGCATCACTGATGCTCTGACTGACAGAATAATCCAACTGGTCTCCACCAACACTTCAATACACACCGTACGGTAAGGGTGTGTGTGACGGTGAGCAGAGCGTGTGTGTGAGATCATATTGGTATGTTCTTTGCTGAGAGTAACTGTTGGAGGATGGAGATCTGTTGTCTAATGTTCTAATAATGATTAATAATAGTAATGTTCTTCTCTACAGACTCTTCAACAACAGAATCCAGGACAGAAGACCCTTCCTGACAGACAAGAGGTTTGAGATCTGGTGAAGATAATGTTGTATAATGACAGTATAATGTGGTCAATAGAAGACTGGTTCAAAATCACACTGATTGATCTGAGTCCAGAAAAACAGTCTTAGGGACAGGAATGTATCATCTGGTGGACAGACGTCTTACATGTGTTGTCACTCAGGTCCTTAAAAACACAGGAACATGTGTATTATAACTGTAGGATAGGAATATGTAGTTTTATTTACCACTAACAGTTGATACGTCTGTACTGTCATTAAGATCCTTAAAAACACAGGAACATGTGTATTATAACTGTAGGATAGGAATATGTAGTTTTATTTACCACTAACAGTTGATACGTCTGTACTGTCATTAAGATCCTTAAAAACACAGGAACATGTGTAGTATAACTGTTGTTTTATGTATTGAACTACCTTTACTTTGTTGAAGCACCTTCAATGTTGAGTCTCATAGCAAAGGGTCTAAATACTTACGTAAATAAGGTCTTTCTGTTTTTAATACATTTGCAAAAATTTCAGAAAACCTGTTTTGCTTTGTCATTATGGGGTACTGTGTATAGATTGATAATGAAAATGTGTTATTTTATCCATTTAAGGCTGTAACGTAAGGAAATGTGGAAAAAGTTAAGTGGTCTGAATACTTTCCGAATGCACTGGTACCAGTTTTGAACTAGCTTCAGGATTCTATATACTGGTACCAGTTTAAAACTAGCTTCAGGGTTCTATATACTGGTACCAGTTTAGAACTAGCTTCAGGGTTCTATATACTGGTACCAGTTTAGAACTAGCTTCAGGGTTCTATATACTGGTACCAGTTTAGAACTAGCTTCAGGGTTCTATATACTGGTACCAGTGTAGAACTAGCTTCAGGGTTCTATATACTGGTACCAGTTTAGAACTAGCTTCAGGGTTCTATATACTGGTACCAGTTTAGAACTAGCTTCAGGGTTTTATATACTGGAACCAGTTTAGAACTAGCTTCAGGGTTCTATATACTGGTACCAGTTTAGAACTAGCTTCAGGGTTCTATATACTGGTACCAGTTTAAAACTAGCTTCAGGGTTCTATATACTGGTACCAGTTTAGAACTAGCTTCAGGGTTTTATATACTGGAACCAGTTTAGAACTAGCTTCAGGGTTCTATATACTGGTACCAGTTTAGAACTAGCTTCAGGGTTCTATATACTGGTACCAGTTTAGAACTAGCTTCAGGGTTCTATATACTGGAACCAGTTTAGAACTAGTTTCAGGGTTCTATATACTGGTACCAGTTTAGAACTAGCTTCAGGGTTCTATATACTGGAACCAGTTTAGAACTAGCTTCAGGGTTCTATATACTGGTACCAGTTTAGAACTAGCTTCAGGGTTCTATATACTGGTACCAGTTTAGAACTAGCTTCAGGGTTCTATATACTGGAACCAGTGTAGAACTAGCTTCAGGGTTCTATATACTGGTACCAGTTTAGAACTAGCTTCAGGGTTCTATATACTGGTACCAGTTTAGAACTAGCTTCAGGGTTCTATATACTGGTACCAGTTTAGAACTAGCTTCAGGGTTCTATATACTGGTACCAGTTTAGAACTAGCTTCAGGGTTCTATATACTGGTACCAGTTTAGAACTAGCTTCAGGGTTCTATATACTGGAACCAGTTTAGAACTAGCTTCAGGGTTCTATATACTGGTACCAGTTGAGAACTAGCTTCAGGGTTCTATATACTGGTACCAGTTTAGAACTAGCTTCAGGGTTCTATATACTGGTACCAGTTTAGAACTAGCTTCAGGGTCTATATACTGGTACCAGTGTAGAACTAGCTTCAGGGTTCTAAATACTGGTACCAGTTTAGAACTAGCTTCAGGGTTCTATATACTGGAACCAGTTTAGAACTAGATTCAGGGTTCTATATACTGGAACCAGTTTAGAACTAGCTTCAGGGTTCTATATACTGGTACCAGTTTAGAACTAGCATCAGGGTTCCATATACTGGTACCAGTTTAGAACTAGCTTCAGGGGTCTATATACTGGAACCAGTTTAGAACTAGCATCAGGGTTCTATATACTGGTACCAGTTTAGAAATAGCTTCAGGGTTCTATACACTGGTACCAGTTTAGAACTAGCTTCATGGTTCTATATACTGGTACCAGTTTAGAACTAGCTTCAGGGTTCTATATACTGGTACCAGTTTAGAACTAGCTTCAGGGTTCTATATACTGGAACCAGTTTAGAACTAGCTTCAGGGTTCTATATACTGGTACCAGTTTAGAACTAGCTTCAGGGTTCTATATACTGGTACCAGTTTAGAACTAGCTTCAGGGTTCTATATACTGGAACCAGTTTAGAACTAGCTTCAGGGTTCTATATACTGGCACCAGTTTAGAACTAGCTTCAGGGTTCTATATATTGGAACCAGTTTAGAACTAGCTTCAGGGTTCTATATACTGGTACCAGTTTAGAACTAGCTTCAGGGTTCTATATACTGGAACCAGTTTAGAACTAGCTTCAGGGTTCTATATACTGGTACCAGTTTAGAACTAGCTTCAGGGTTCTATATATTGGAACCAGTGTAGAACTAGCTTCAGGGTTCTATATACTGGTACCAGTTTAGAACTAGCTTCAGGGTTCTATATACTGGTACCAGTTTAGAACTAGCTTCAGGGTTCTATATACTGGAACCAGTTTAGAACTAGCTTCAGGGTTCTAGGTTGTGAAAGTAGCAACAGTATGTTTCCCTGGTTTCCCCTGGTTACAGGGTTTGATCCAGATCTGATATATGCTGGTACAATACTGTTGATTTTGTAAATGTCTTATTGGAATAATTGACTCATTTTGAGGTTGTATTATTCCTGTTTACAGTTCATCTCAGGGTTTTATAGGTCCAGTTTTATTCTGTGGTCCTCTGTGGTTCATTGTGTCCTTTGTGATAATTGCTATGCCCTTACATTTTTTACTTTTACTTTCTAATCTATTGTTGACCGTTATCTTTAGTTTTAATAGATTCCAATACACCCGCAATAACATCTGCTAAATATGTGTATGTGAACAATACAATTTGATTTGATATAATAAGCTAGTTATAACTAGGGTTGTAATGGTGACCATACTACAGCCACACAGACAGTCACGGGTCATGATGGCAGTGAAATTCCACATGACCGTTTAGTCCCGGTAGTTATAACCTTTCATCTGCTAATGCTTATTAGGTGGAGGCACCACATGATTCTATCCATGATACACATCCAGTCTTATGGTATATCTCCCCCTGTATCGTCCATGGGCTTCCTGACTGATGGTAATACACACTGTGTCCTGTAGGGCTACATGCTACCATAGACACCCCCTTGTCTACTACTGTCATTCAGTACTAGCTTAGTTAGTCATAACAAAGCTGCCTGAAGAAAGAGGGGTCACATACACATTGAAACATCCAGCCCAAAGCGGGAGGTTTATAAAATACTTTCTTAGTAACCAAAGTACCAGAGCATGTCTTTAAGACCCTTGTACCTCCATTTTGTTGTAAATATTAGGGGTAAATATGTATTCCATTTGATGTAATTGTAGCCTTTGACATTTGCTTTGTGCATATCAGGGCGATAATGTAGTGATAAGGTCATTATCAGTTGATGTATTTCTTTCTTTCCTTTTGTTTCCATAACAACCATCTAGGGACAGGTGTTGGAAATTAGCTTAGGCTAGAAACACTCAAGTGCATCTGACCATTGTTTAATGTGTCAATGTGTTGGTACCTGTCCCTATCCTAATAAAACAAACACGTTTTAAGGCTTTCTTTTCTGATATCAAAACAGAAAAAACCCTCCCAAATGTTTACTGTTTTTGACTGTGTAAATAATTAATGAATATTTTATGTGTTTTTAATAAACCTACCCTGAGGCACCTGATTGGGGTTTGTCACCGTGTTTTCTCTAAAGGATGAAATCATTACTAGTAAATCCTAAATAATCAGTTTCAAGTTATTGCTGGTATGAAAGCGACCCCATCCCAAGCTGTTTACTGAAGACATGAATCTCCCTCTGACACGCCCATCTCGGGATAGCCGGGCCCCGCCCATTTACCAGGACGCACCATATTAGGTCAATGACGTCGACGGAATCTCCTTTTGGAACGTTCCATTTCTTGGGAAACGGCAACTTCGAAGTTCTAACTTGTTATCTTTACCGATAAAAGCAAGTTACATGACACATTCAACCTATTTGATACTTGAAATTGTGTTTCGAGTCTCATGACACTTGTTTAGTATGTTCATAAATAAAACAGATATTATGTTGCGATCCTCACCTTTTCCTCGCTAGACGGTGAGCAAGCCTAGAAACCCTCTGCGAACTGTCAGAGTTGGCGTTCAACCTTCCAGCAACTGGAGAGAACCACTGAGGTATAAGATAACTGGACAGACACCAGCCTACAATACAGGATTACTATCAACGACAGCTAACCTGCCAAAATAAGCACAAGAGTTTTGACAGTTGAGCGGACGTCCATATTTTTTGACCGAGTTGCTTCGTGTGATCTCCTGAAACGATGATGTAGCCGGTCTCCTCAACTGCCAACACGGAATGTGACTCCTCGCTTTAGCATCGCTTCTCCATCCGCCGGTGACAACCTGGTTTAGTTTACTACAACTCTCCTGTGGGATCTTAGTCCAGCATGGGCTCTCGTCTCTCCCCAATCTCAGGTATGTTGATCAATCGATATTACATATTATATTGCCTTAGTGTCACTGAATAACTGTAGTAATAGTGTAATAATAACCATGTCGCTTCATAGTGTAGCCTATATAGGACTATAAACCATGCATGACAGTTACAGTATGCCGCTAAAACGGATTATAATTCATATTTTATCTAAATGGGGCACGTTCACTGAGCGGGACCCAACTTTTGGGAACGTCCAGATAGAAATAGGCCTACGCTATATAGATCGGGGGTGTCAAACATACGGCCCGCGGGCCGGATCAGGCCCGCAAACGGGTTTAATCCGGCCCGCGAGATGATTTTGAATTTTATTTTTAAAAAAATATTATTATTTTTTTATTTTATTTTTTAAGTATAAAAATGCGCTGCAATTTTTCAATAAAATAAACTGCTGTTCCAATTGAGTCCACTGGATGGCGCAATAGCAATTGTGTTAAGCAAGCAAACTGTTTATACCGGGGCAGAGCAAGTAGATCAAGCACGTGCAGCCAATGAGCTACTTTGTTTTGCCCGCGATATTTCTTACAGCTTCTACTTTTAACATTATGTGCTTTGGCACCCTCATTGCCCCAATATGTCTCTGTCAAAAAAGAGAAAAGTGGACGCAGAGTGCAGAGTGTTCCAAGAAAAATGGTCATCCTATTTAATCACGGAATTGAATGGGAAAGCTGTATGTTTGGTGTGTTCAGAGCATGTTGCAGTGCTGAAAGAATATAACCTTCGTCGCCACTATGTGAGTCTTCATGCCGACAAATATGACAACTTTCAAGGAAAGCGGAGAAGGTGAATGAACTGTTGGCGGGTCTGAAGAAACAGCAGTCTGTGTTTACTCACAGCCGAGACATCAGTGACGCTGCAGTGAAAGCTAGCTACCTCATTGCTAATGAAATCGCAGTGGCTTCAAAACCATTTAGTGAGGGTGAATTTGTAAAAACATGCATGATGAAGGCAGCGGAGATTGTGTGCCCTGAAAAGCGGCAGGCTTTTGCAAATATCAGCCTGACAAGAAACACAGTTGCAGACAGGATTTCCGATCTTTCAGTGGATTTGGACAGCCAGTTGAAGCAAAAAGTAAAGTCATTTATTGCGTTTTCGGTTGCAATTGATGAAAGCACGGACATTACAGATGTTGCACAACTGGCCATTTTTTCATCCGCGGAGTTGATGACACATTGACCGTCACCGAGGAGTTCGTGGAGTTGGTGCCGATGACAGATACAACAACAGCAGCTGATATTTTTACCGCACTCGTCGGCGCGCTGGACAGGGTGGGAGTGGACTGGTCCCGCGCTGTCAGCCTGGCTACAGATGGTGCGCCCTCAATGATCGGGAAAAAAGCAGGCGTTGTGACAAAGTTCAGAGAGAAAGTGCAATCTGCAAATGGAGGACGTGATTTTTTGACTTTTCACTGTATTTTGCACCAGGAGGCATTGTGTTGCAAGTCATTAAAGATGGATAACGTCATGAAGGTGGTCATCCAAACTGTTAATTTCATCCGATCCAGAAGCCTGAATCACAGTCAGTTTGACAGCCTTCTCAGAGAGAAAGACCACATCTATGGCCTGCCATACCACACTGAGGTAAGATGGTTAAGCCGAGGTGCTGTGCTGAGGCGTTTCTTTGATTTACGAGAAGAAATTGAACAGTTCATGGAAGAAAAGGGCAAACCAGTGTTAGAATTTCATTCCGCAGAATGGATGCCGGACCTTGCATTTATGGTGGATGTTACAGAGCACCTGAATAACTTGAACAAACAGCTGCAAGGGCGCAACAAAGTTGTCAAGCAGTATTATGACAGCATACGTTCTTTCAAGTTGAAGCTGTCATTGTGGGAGACGCAACTTGCCGGTCGTGATGCAGCTCACTTCCCCTGTCTGAAACGGGAGTTTGACTGTTACGGGAGTTTGAGCAACGCTTTCAGATTTATGTTTATATGTTTTTATGTTGATGTGCTATTGTTTTTAATTGATTTTATTTTATTTGTATATTTAACCTATTCTTGACTCTGTGGTTCTTGCACTTGTTTGGGGAACAGGATTTCATTATTTTTATCTACATTTCTGCCTGAGAAATGACACCCTGATATAGTTCTGTGATCTGTGAAACAGTTCTGTTAATCACTGAGGCATTGTGTGTTTGTGTGTTCTTTTTCTTTAGAATTTTCAAATAAACTTGACATGTTTTATGATTAATAGTGATGTTGTGCTTGTACTATTTTGGACACACTGTCCTCAGGCTCCAGCTTTATGTTGTATGTTGATCGTATTAAAACAAAGAAAACAATCTGAAGTTGTTGTTTTTAAGTTATATATACCATGATTTTTCCGGTCCGGCCCACTTGGGAATAGATTTTCCTCCATGTGGCCCCTGAGCTAAAATGAGTTTGACACCCCTGCTCTATATAGCCTACGCCAGGGTTAGCCTATATATAGCCTACGCCAGGGTTAGCCTATATATACCCTACGCCAGGGTTAGCCTATATATAGCCTACGCCAGGGTTAGCCTCTATATAGCCTACGCCAGGGTTAGCCTCTATATAGCCTACGCCAGGGTTAGCCTCTATATAGCCTACGCCAGGGTTAGCCTCTATATAGCCTACGCCAGGGTTAGCCTATATATAGCCTACGCCAGAGTTAGCCTATATATAGCCTACGCCAGGGTTAGCCTCTAAATAGCCTACGCCAGGGTTAGCCTCTATATAGCCTACGCCAGGGTTAGCCTCTATATAGCCTACGCCAGGGTTAGCCTCTATATAGCCTACGCCAGGGTTAGCCTCTATATAGCCTACGCCAGGGTTAGCCTATATATAGCCTACGCCAGAGTTAGCCTATATATAGCCTACGCCAGGGTTAGCCTCTATATACCCTACGCCAGGGTTAGCCTATATATAGCCTACGCCAGGGTTAGCCTCTATATAGCCTACGCCAGGGTTAGCCTCTATATAGCCTACGCCAGGGTTAGCCTATATATAGCCTACGCCAGGGTTAGCCTCTATATAGCCTACGCCAGGGTTAGCCTATATATAGCCTACGCCAGGGTTAGCCTATATATAGCCTACGCCAGGGTTAGCCTCTATATAGCCTACGCCAGGGTTAGCCTATATATAGCCTACGCCAGGGTTAGCCTATATATAGCCTACGCCAGGGTTAGCCTATATATAGCCTACGCCAGGGTTAGCCTATATATAGCCTACGCCAGGGTTAGCCTATATATAGCCTATGCCAGGGTTAGCCTATATATAGCCTACGCCAGGGTTAGCCTATATATAGCCTACGCCAGGGTTAGCCTATATATAGCCTACGCCAGGGTTAGCCTCTATATAGCCTACGCCAGGGTTAGCCTTTATATAGCCTACGCCAGGGTTAGCCTATATATAGCCTACGCCAGGGTTAGCCTCTATATAGCCTACGCCAGGGTTAGCCTATATATACCCTACGCCAGGGTTAGCCTATATATAGCCTACGCCAGGGTTAGCCTCTATATAGCCTACGCCAGGGTTAGCCTTTATATAGCCTACGCCAGGGTTAGCCTATATATACCCTACGCCAGGGTTAGCCTATATATAGCCTACGCCAGGGTTAGCCTCTATATAGCCTACGCCAGGGTTAGCCTCTATATAGCCTACGCCAGGGTTAGCCTCTATATAGCCTACGCCAGGGTTAGCCTCTATATAGCCTACGCCAGGGTTAGCCTATATATAGCCTACGCCAGAGTTAGCCTATATATAGCCTACGCCAGGGTTAGCCTCTAAATAGCCTACGCCAGGGTTAGCCTATATATAGCCTACGCCAGGGTTAGCCTATATATAGCCTACGCCAGGGTTTCCCAAACAACAGGTGTAGACCTTACAGTGAAATACTTACTTACAAGCCCTTAACCAACATTGCAGTTTTAAGAAAAAAATAGTTTTAAGTAAAAAAGATGATAAGTAAAACATAACAAATAGTTAAAGAGCAGCAGTCAAATAAAATAACAGTAGGGAGGCTATATACAGGGGGGTACCGGTGCAGAGTCAATGTGCAGGGGCACCGGTTAGTCAAGGTAATTGAGGTAATATGTACATGTGGGTAGAGTTAAAGTGACTATGCATAGATAATAAACAGAGTAGCAGCAGCGTAAAAGAGGGGGTGGGGGTGGGGTGGGGTGGGGTGGGGGGTTCAATGCGAATGGTCCGGGTAGCCATTTGATTAGCTGTTCAGGAGTCTTACGGCTTGGGGGTAGAAGCTGTTAAGAAGCCTTTTGGACCTAGACTTGGCGCTCCGGTACCGCTTGCCGTGCGGTAGCAGAGAGAACAGTCTATGACTAGGGTGGTTGGAGTCTGACAGTTTTTAGGGCCTTCCTCTGACACCGCCTGGTATAGAGGTCCTGGATGGCAGGAAGCTTGGCCCCAGTGATGTACTGGGCCGTACGCACTACCCTCTGTAGTGCCTTGCAGTCGGAGGCCGAGCAGTTGCCATACCAGGCAGTGATGCAACCAGTCAGGATGCTCTCGATGGTGCAGCTGTAGAACATTTTGAGGATCTGAGGACCCATGCCAAATCTTTTCAGTCTCCTGAGGGGGAATAGGCTTTGTCGTGCCCTCTTCACGACTGTCTTGGTGTGTTTGGCCTTAATAGTTTGTTGGTGATGTGGACACCAAGGAACTTGAAGCTCTCAACCTGTTCCACTACAGCCCCGTCGATGGGAATGGGGGCGTGCTCAGTCCTCTTTTTTTTTCCTGTAGTCCACAATCATCTCCTTTGTCCAGGTCTCTGACCTCCTGCATATAGGCTGTCTCATCGTTGTCGGTGATCAGGCCTAACACTGTAGTGTCGTCGGCACACTTAATGATGGTGTTGGAGTCGTACCTGGCCATGCAGTCATGGGTGAACAGGGAGTACAGGAGGGGACTGAGCACGCACCCCTGATGGGCCCTCGTGTTGAGGATCAGTGTGGCAGATGTGTTGTTGCCTACCCTTACCACCTGGGGGCGGCCCATCAGGAAGTCCAGGATCCAGTTGCAGAGGGAGGAGTTTAGTCCCAGGGTCCTTAGCTTAGTGATGAGCTCTGAGGGCACTATGGTGTTGACTCAGTCATGCTCGGAGTACACATCCTTTTAATCCATCTGGTCTTGCAGCCTTGTGAGTGTTGACCTGCTTAAAAGTCTTACTCTCATCGGCTACGGAGAGCGTGATCACATAGTCATCCGGAACAGCTGATGCTCTCATACATGCTTCAGTGTTGCTTGCCTCGAAGCGAGCATAGTATTTAACTCGTCTGGTAGGCTCGTGTCACTTGGCAGCTCGCGAGTGTGCTTCCCTTTGTAGTCTGTAATAGTTTTCAAGCCCTGCCACATCCGACGAGCATCAGAGCGGGTGTAGTACGATTCAATTTTAGTCCTGTATTGACTCTTTGCCTGTTTGATGGTTCGTCGGAGGGCATAGCGGGATTTCTTATAAGCGTCGGGGTTAGAGTCCCGCTCCTTGAAAGCGACAGCTCTACCCTTTAGCTCAGTAATCTGTAATCCATGGCTTCTGGTTGGGGTATGTACGTACGGTTACTGTGGGGACGACGTCATCGGTGCACTTATTGATGAAGCAAGTGACTGATGTGGTGTACTCCTCAATGCTATCGAAACAAAAACGGAACATATTCCAGTCTGTGCTAGCAAAACAGTCCTGTAGCTTAGCATCTGCGTCATCTGACAACTTCCTTATTAACATAGTCACTTTAGTTTTTGCTTATAAGCAGGAATCAGGAGGATATAATTATGGTCAGATTTGCCAAATGGAGGGCGAGGGAGAGCATTGTACGCATCTCTGTGTGTGGAGTAAAGGTGGTCTAGAGTTTTTTTCCCTCTGGTTGCACATTTAACATGCTGGTAGAAATTAGGTAGAAGGATTTAAGTTTCCCTGCATTAAAGTCCCCGGCCACTAGGAGCGCTGCCTCTGGATGAGCGTTTTCTTGTTTGCTTATGGCCTTATACAGCTCATTGAGTGCAATCTTACTGCCAGCATCGGTTTGTGGTGGTAAATAGACAGCTACGAAAAATATAAATTAGAAGAAAACTCTCTTGTTTAATAGTGTAGTTTACAGCTTATCATGAGATACTCTACCTCAAGCGAGCAAAACCTAGAGACTTCCTTAGTATTAGATTTGATGCACCAGCTGTTGTTTACAAATATACACAGACCACCTTAATGGAGTCAGCCGTTCTATCCTGCTGATGTAGCGTATATCCCGCCAGCTGTATGTTATCCATGTCGTCGTTCAGCCACGACTCGGTGAAACATAAGATATTACAGTTTTTAATGTCCTGTTGGTAGGATAACCTTGATCTTAGGTCGTCCATTTTGTTTTTCAATGATTGTATGTTGGCTAATAGGATTGATGGAATAGGCAGATTACTCGCTTGCCGTCGGATCCTTACAAGGCACCTCGACCTACGTCCACGATATCTCCGTCTCTTTCTCCTGCGAATGACGGGGATTTGGGCCTTGTTGGGTGTCTGTAGAATACCCTTCGCGTCCGACTCGTTGAAGAAACAGTCTTTGTCCGATACAAGGTGAGTAATCGCTGTCCTGATATCCAGAAGCTCTTTTTGGTCATAAGAGACTGTGGCAGAAACATTATGTACAAAATAAATTACAAATAACGCGAAAAAACACACATAATAGCACAATTTGTTAGAGGGCTGTAAAACACAGGTTTGATCATAAACTGGGCTATTGTTCAGGCCACAGGCCACGCCGCTAAATTCCGAACGTACACAAATACACAATGTAAAGTTTAGTGGGAGACTCATAGGAGCAGATCACGATCCCGAATAGCAAGTGATAGAGAGATGAGACAGTAGCCCCTATTTATGCATTTCAAAACTCCGCGGGATTACATTTACATTTTAGTCATTTAGCAGACGCTCTTATCCAGAGCAACTTACAGTTAGTGAATACATATTTTTTTATACTGGCCCCCCGTGGGAATCGAACCCACAACCCTGGCGTTGCAAATGCCATGCTCTATCAACTGAGCTTCATCCCTGCCGGCCATTCCCTCCCCTACCCTGGATGAGGGGCGCCGCCCATGAGTCTCCCGGTCGCGGCCAGCTGCGACAGAGCCTGGATTCGAACCAGGATCTCTAGTGGTACAGTTAGCACTGCGATGCAGTGCCTTAGACCACTGCGCCACTCAGGAGTACCCATCATACCCCCTCAACCTTTCCGTCTGTCCTGGCATATTTAACCCCTGCTAGCACCCATGAGAACAATAACACACCCACGAACACAGAACACAATACCGGGTCGTTACAGTATCTTATCTTGCTGTATACTTGATCTAAATGTTGTTAGCCAATCACAGACTGTGTTGTTTCCAGTTCCCAGAAGCCTACATCAGACAACCAATAAGAGTTGTGTCCGTGGCTTTCAGTCGAATAGAGGAGATCGAAGGCTTTCCCAGAGGGTATGTACTATTTGGTATCCTTGGGATGTCCCTACCTCTATCAAGTATAAATGTAAAATGGTTAAGTTTAGTGTTAGTTTAGGGTTCAGGGTAAGGACGTCCCAAGGAATCCGGATAGCAGTGACCGTTCATAGAGTGAGAGATGGGCACGGTATTCGAGAGCTCGGCGGCGACACAGACGTTCATTTGTTTTGTTTTTTTACAAGCGGCAGAAGCGATTTTCGAGAGTGTCTGCCCCAGATAGTTTCCTTAGAGACGATTAAAAGAATTCCCAAGATGTCCTTGAACCGATTGAGGAGTAGGTGGGCTATATTTAAGTCGTTAGGAAAAAATTGTGTTGATAAGGCACATTTTTGTTGATAACGAGTTGATAACGTATTGTCGAAAGCACGTAGGCAATATTATTTACTGTGTCGATAGGGGAGTAGGCTAGTGTGCAATAATAACGTAATTTGATGTGCTAGTATTTATTAAATTGTAAATGAAAATATATGCATGTGGTGCTATAGGATACACATATTTGACATTGTATTACACTACCCCTACATTGTGTTATAGGATGTGTACATATTTTACATTGTAATAGTGCATACATTATTATTTTTTATTTTTTCATACCCCCCGTGGGAAACAAACCCACAACCCTGGCGTTGCAAACGCCATGCTCTACCAACTGAGCTACATCCCTGCCGGCCATTCCCTCCCGTAAGAACGCAACTGCACTGAAATGAATAGCCGGATTCAATGGGATTGTCCTGAATAAGAACGTTGTTATCTGTTGAACTCTTTGGTCTATGCATATACCCATACCGATTCTATCGTTTTAGCCTACCACTAATATTATATATTGCGGAGTTTTTAATAAACCAACCACATTTTCCTGTGATGTTGAGGCTGAGCAAGACCTTCGATAGGCTAGTAGACTATGCGGAAATAATCGTGGAGTGAATTATTGTAATAGCATAGATCGCTTTATATAATCTGGACCGTTTTTTCTAAGGCTCAGCAAACAAGGGGTAGTGTCGTAGTAAATATAAAATGTTATAGATTGATCTGAGCAAGAGGTTGTGCAAGACAAATTGTGTTAGGAGCTTGTTTGCAATAAATGTTCTGTGTCATGTGTCTGATACTAACAGTGTGTTAGTTGTCTGTGCATAACATTTTAGTAGCGAACAAAGAACAGAACACCAGATGGCCTAATCTGGCCTAGGAATGCGATAATAGGACAACACCCCCTCTCCGGCCATAAACCACCAGATACTCCCCACCACTTTCCCTTGACACACATAAACATTTCATTTGCACGCACACTCATTCTCATGCCTCACGAGTTCTTTGACACACACAGACATTTCACTGTGGACGCACACTCATTCTCCACTTCCTTCTACTGGTCGGGTGCCAAGGGCAGAGGACTCTGCCGTGCACCAATGGGGCATATGCTCTGGACAGAGCAGACCCGCCTCCTACGCCTCGGGAACCAATCAAGGGACTAGAAGAAGGACCCCTTCCTTTATGTTACATTGTATAAAGTAATGCTGTAAACTCTTTTTAATCGCCCTTCTCAACTGTCTCCTTAAGAGGCAATTGGTTGGGTCCATGCATGTAGCTTAACAGTACCAGCTATCTCTGTTTTAATAAACTGCCTTTTGCTTAAACCTAATTCCACTCTGTCTAGCGTCAATGGTTTGTACTCCCTCTCCTTATTATGGTTTCACCAACAGTAGCATATGCTTTTTGAACCTCTCTATAACAAGGGTTAGGCATATATCCTCACCCCCTCAATTCGAGCCCTGCTTTTAAACATAGGACATCTCCACAGAAATGTATAGCCTAAGGATTGCATGGTGACATGGATTGTGTTTGTTAAACCGGTCAACTGGGAACTCAGGGGGGAAAATGAGGTCAAATAATGACATCAGTGATTTTCAGGTCATTGAAAGATGACAGAGTTTCTGAATGGGAATTCCGAGTTGGATGACCGGTCAACAACAACAAAAATCCCAGTCTGAGCTCGTTTTTCCCCGAATTCCCAGTTGTCATGAACGTACTGAAGGCGGGGGTCAGAGATTGCCGAGTTGTTTTGAATACGCCAACAGAGACCTAGGTTACCTCTTATTTCTGAATAGGGCTACCTCCAACAAATAAGCTCTTGTGTCTGTATTGATGTGAGAAATAGGCATATCTACACAGTAATGGTGGCTGGCTGCGATATCAACTAGCCTAATCATTTTTCTATTGAGGTGAAATGCCTATTTTTTCTAAATCGAAAAAATGAAATTGATTAGATTACTCTGGCAATGAAACATATTTTTTTACAAAATCATGAATATGTAGAGGTTTGTAAAAATTCCCTGTTTTAGGTCAGTTAGGATCACCACTTTATTTTAAGAATGTTTGTAAGGCGTTCATGGTGAGCTCTTTAATAATAAACCAAACAGACGCTTAAACTAACACGTGACGCGTAATGCCCCGTTAACACTAGCACGCGGTGCCGCGCAGTGAAACCCCGCTTCCCATTCATTTCCAATGGAAGGAAATTGGTGAGAAGCGGAAAGAGCGGTGGACCTTTTGGCGGCGCGAAGGAGGCGGTGAAAAAGTTAAACTTTTTTCCAACTTTATGCAAATCACCAGCGGCGGACCGCTGAGCGATGACCAATCATATCGAGTGGTTCCCATGACGACTTTGGTTCCCATGGCGACCCAAGGCTGAGAGACTTTCTTCAGCAAAGATGGCTGACAAAAATACTAGGATGGAAGCAAACATAAGTAATTATAACATCATAACGAATCATGCAAAAAACATTTACAGTTGCGAGGAATATGTTAGTTAATGTAGAGACAAAACGATTATGCATATTTTTTGGTCATAAAGTTAATTTTACGAAAATCGCTATTTAGCAAGTTATCTGACTAGCTAACATTAGCCAGCTAGCTGGCTAGCTTTATGGGTGTTGTGACGCGAGAATGAAATTGTAATTCTGAAAACCAGGCTGTCGTCTTGTGAATCTGTGGATGTAAAAAATCTACCTAGCTAAAGCATTTACTGCAAATTGAATGTAGAATTTTGTAAACTTGCCTTGCTGATATTTGCAATGCAATGCAGCTGAAGTAACGTAGCTAACTATTTTCTTGCTTATTGTGTAGTGGAGGATAAATATACCTGTATGCCTATGGATGTGTAGCTATGTAGCTGATCTGTGGATGTGGACCCTAAAACGTTTGGTGTAAATATTAGTTCAGAACCTAGCTATGAACCTCAGCTATCATAGCCGGTTGGATCAACTTCAAAACAGTCTGAATGACATTAATGAAGCCTATGGATTGAGTAGAATGTAATATAACTTTGTGCCAAGGATGCAAGTCTTATATACATGTAGTTATTACCATGCATGAGATCCCCACATAGTATTCCGAACATTGAATATATTCACTGATCATGTACTCTACCTTGGCAAATAAAGGTGCAGTTCAGGTATGAATGCCTGTGAAACATACTTTTTCAGTCATATCCAATACCAGGAGTATCAAACTCCAGTCTTTTTATTAACACTTTGTCTGCATGTATGTATTACAATTATACACTTCAACAGTGTTTACCAATCCTGGGACATCAATGGTTACACATTGTAACTATGCAATAAACCGGTTCATCTCACTATCTAATTTCCTTCATCTGCATCGATCTGAGGACACTGGATAGGTGTAGTATTTCATCAAATAAGACTTAATTTCAACCAGTAGAGAATGTGAAACGCTTTATTGAAAGAAGTTCATTATCCAAGTGTTATAAACACATAATACATGCATTATAAATATAATTGTAATATATATTCTAAATAGAAGTTAAATCTGTACTTCAATGCACATCTGGTGTGCTTTATAAAAACAGAGGAAGAAAGAGGAGGTGGGGAGAGAGGTGTGAGAAAGGAGGTGGGGAGAGAGGTGTGAGAAAGAGGAGGTGGGGAGAGAGGTGTAAGAAAGAGGAGGTGGGGAGAGAGGTGTGAGAAAGAGGAGGTGGGGAGAGAGGTGTGAGGAAGAGGAGGTGGGGAGAGAGGTGTGAGAAAGAGGAGGTGGGGAGAGAGGTGTGAGAAAGAGGAGGTGGGGAGAGAGGTGTGAGAAAGAGGAGGTGGGGAGAGAGGTGGGAGAAAGAGGAGGTGGGGAGAGAGGTGGGAGAAAGAGGAGGTGGGGAGAGAGGTGTGAGAAAGAGGAGGTGGGGAGAGAGGTGTGAGAAAGAGTGTCAAAGACAGAAAGGGAAAGAGGTAAGAATAGAGGAGCAGGGAAGACAGCATATGATTAATGAATTACAGTGCTACTAGGGAAGACAGCATATGATTAATGAACTACAGTGCTACTAGGGAAGACAGCATATGATTAATGAATTACAGTGCTACTAGGGAAGACAGCATATGATTAATGAATTACAGTGCTACTAGGGAAGACAGCATATGATTAATGAATTACAGTGCTACTAGGGAAGACAGCATATGATTAATGAATTACAGTGCTACTAGGGAAGACAGCATATGATTAATGAACTACAGTGCTACT
Organism: Coregonus lavaretus; assembly: GCF_964263955.1. Classification (NCBI taxonomy): domain Eukaryota; kingdom Metazoa; phylum Chordata; class Actinopteri; order Salmoniformes; family Salmonidae; genus Coregonus; species Coregonus lavaretus. The sequence goes on along the minus strand of NW_028162456.1, from coordinate 118,053 downwards.
AGGGAAGACAGCATATGATTAATGAATTACAGTGCTACTAGGGAAGACAGCATATGATTAATGAATTACAGTGCTACTAGGGAAGACAGCATATGATTAATGAATTACAGTGCTACTAGGGAAGACAGCATATGATTAATGAATTACAGTGCTACTAGGGAAGACAGCATATGATTAATGAATTACAGTGCTACTAGGGAAGACAGCATATGATTAATGAATTACAGTGCTACTAGGGAAGACAGCATATGATTAATGAACTACAGTGCTACTAGGGAAGACAGCATATGATTAATGAATTACAGTGCTACTAGGGAAGACAGCATATGATTAATGAATTACAGTGCTACTAGGGAAGACAGCATATGATTAATGAACTACAGTGCTACTAGGGAAGACAGCATATGATTAATGAATTACAGTGCTACTAGGGAAGACAGCATATGATTAATGAACTACAGTGCTACTAGGGAAGACAGCATATGATTAATGAATTACAGTGCTACTAGGGAAGACAGCATATGATTAATGAATTACAGTGCTACTAGGGAAGACAGCATATGATTAATGAATTACAGTGCTACTAGGGAAGACAGCATATGATTAATGAATTACAGTGCTACTAGGGAAGACAGCATATGATTAATGAATTACAGTGCTACTAGGGAAGACAGCATATGATTAATGAATTACAGTGCTACTAGGGAAGACAGCATATGATTAATGAACTACAGTGCTACTAGGGAAGACAGCATATGATTAATGAATTACAGTGCTACTAGGGAAGACAGCATATGATTAATGAATTACAGTGCTACTAGGGAAGACAGCATATGGTTAATGAATTACAGTGCTACTAGGGAAGACAGCATATGATTAATGAACTACAGTGCTACTAGGGAAGACAGCATATGATTAATGAATTACAGTGCTACTAGGGAAGACAGCATATGATTAATGAATTACAGTGCTACTAGGGAAGACAGCATATGATTAATGAATTACAGTGCTACTAGGGAAGACAGCATATGATTAATGAATTACAGTGCTACTAGGGAAGACAGCATATGATTAATGAATTACAGTGCTACTAGGGAAGACAGCATATGATTAATGAATTACAGTGCTACTAGGGAAGACAGCATATGATTAATGAACTACAGTGCTACTAGGAAGACAGCATATGATTAATGAATTACAGTGCTACTAGGGAAGACAGCATATGATTAATGAATTACAGTGCTACTAGGGAAGACAGCATATGATTAATGAATTACAGTGCTACTAGGGAAGACAGCATATGATTAATGAATTACAGTGCTACTAGGGAAGACAGCATATGATTAATGAACTACAGTGCTACTAGGGAAGACAGCATATGATTAATGAATTACAGTGCTACCCTAATATTCTCTCAGGTCATCACAATTCCATAATAGTGTCTCTAGCGGTGTCTCCTAACAGCCTTGGGCCCCCAGTTGGCCAGAAGGTGATCTTAAGAGCGGGTGAGATGGACTGGACTGGAGGTTGGCACCCATCAAAACATACCTGCAGACGAGAGACAGATGGAGAGAGAGAGATGGCATGTTATTCTAACACTGTCAGTCATCATCATCATCAGGAGGTGAAATGCAAAACTGACCTTGTATCATTATCTCTGGGACTACTACATCTATATCTGTATTTCAATGTAAAGCATCTCTTTAATAATACTTCCTGTTGACCCGACCAAGTGACCTCTCACCTCTGATCCTGCTGTGCCCTCTGTGTCAGCCAGTTCAGATGAGGGAGGGGTTCACCGACACAGCTTACAGTTGAAGTCGGAAGTTTACATACACCTTAGCCAAATACATTTAAACTCCGTTTTTCACAATTCCTGACATTTAATCCTAGTAAAAATTCCCTGTCTTAGGTCAGTTAGGATCACCACTTTATTTTAAGAATGTGAAATGTCAGAATAATAGTAGAGAGAATGATTTATTTCAACTTTTATTTCTTTCATCACATTCCCAGTGGGTCAGAAGTTTACATAAACTCAATTAGTATTTGGTAGCATTGCCTTTAAATTGTTTAATTTGGGTCAAACGTTTTGGGTAGCCTTCCATAAGCTTCCCACAATAAGTTGGGTGAATTTTGGCCCATTCCTCCTGACAGAGCTGGTGTAACTGAGTCAGGTTTGTAGGCCTCCTTGCTCGCACACGCTTTTTCAGTGCTGCCCACAAATTTTCTATAGGATTGAGGTCAAGGCTTTGTGATGGCCACTCCAATACCTTGACTTTGTTGTCCTTAAGCCCTTTTGCCACAACTTTGGAAGTATGCTTGGGCTCATTGTCCAGTTGGAAGACCCATTTGCGACCAAGCTTTAACTTCCTGACTGATGTCTTGGGATGTTGCTTCAATATATCCACATCATTTTCCTTCCTCATGATGCCATCTATTTTGTGAAGTACACCAGTCCCTCCTGCAGCAAAGCACCCCCACAGCATGATGCTGCCACCCCCGTGCTTCACGGTTGGGATGGTGTTCTTCGGCTTGCAAGCCTTCCCCTTTTTCCTCCAAACATAACGATGGTCATTATGGCCAAACAGTTCTATTTTTGTTTCATCAGACCAGAGGACATTTCTCCAAAAAGTAAGATCTTTGTCCCCATGTGCAGTTGCAAACCGTAGTCTGGCTTTTTTTTTATGGCAGTTTTGGAGCAGTGGCTTCTTCCTTGCTGAGCAGCCTTTCAGGTTATGTCGATATAGGACTCATTTTACTGTGGATATAGATACTTTTGTACCCGTTTCCTCCAGCATCTTCACAAGGTCCTTTGCTGTTGTTCTGGGATTGATTTACACTTTTCACACCAAAGTACGTTCATCTCTAGGAGACAGAACGCGTCTCCTTTCTGAGCTGTATGACGGCAGGATGAACGTGGTACCTTCAGGCATTTGGAAATTGCTCCCAAGGATGAACCAGACTTGTGGAGGTCTACATTTTCTTTCTGAGGTCTTGGCTGATTTCTTTTGATTTTCTGATGATGTCAAGCAAAGAGGCACTGAGTTTGAAGGTAGGCCTTGAAATACATCCACAGGTACACCTCCAATTGACTCAAATGATGTAAATTAGCCTATCAGAAGCTTCTAAAGCCATGACATCATTTTCTGGAATTTTCCAAGCCGTTTAAAGGCACAGTCAACTTAGTGTATGTAAAGTTCTGACCCACTGGAATTGTGATAAAGTGAAATGCAAAACTGACCTTGTATCATTAACTCTGGGACTACTACATCTATATCTGTATTTCAATGTAAAGCATCTCTTTAATAATACTTCCTGTTGACCCGACCAAGTGACCTCTCACCTCTGATCATGCTGTGCCCTCTGTGTCAGCCAGTTCAGATGCGGGAGGGGTTCACCGACACAGCTGATATAACCTAGAGGATTTAGGGAGAAGGGGGGGAGAGGGATGAAGTGAAGGAGAGAGACTTATTGAGAAAATAAGGTAGTTAAAGAGACAGTGTTCAACAGGAATCTCTGTGTGTGGCCTCACCTGGTGTCCACACTAAGTGGCTGCAGAGTACTTTATACTGGAAAACCTGCACAGACACAGGAGGACAAACAATGTAGCGTAGTTATATAAATAATGGAGTGTTAGTATTCTCCATGGTTGGTCCTCTGGCCTGTCCTTTTGAAGGTGGAAGGAGCCACAGTTCTACACCTGAGCTTGCTTACTGCACAATCCATCAATCAGATTGAGTGTGTAGGTGTGGGTTATAGGGTGTCTAATTGTTTTCAATATGGGTGACTCTTAAAAGAGCCTGTTTTGATTTTGTACAGACATCCTCACCTGAGAAGTAGAACTCAAAAGGAGAGAAACTGGGAATTGAATAACTGCAGTTAACGAAGCTAAAGTCAATGGAAGAATACTCTTATTGCAATGTGGATGGCTCTTAAAACATTTACGACATTTAGCAGACGCTCTTATCCAGAGCGACTTACAAATTGGTCCATTCACCTTATAGCCAGTGGGATAACCACTTTACAATATGTATTATTTTTTTTCTTTTTTTCTTTTCTCTTTCTTTCTTTGGGGAGGGGTAAGGGGGGGGTAGAAGGATTACTTTATCCTATCCCAGGTATTCCTTAAAGAGGTGGGGTTTCAAGTGTCTCCGGAAGGTGGTGAGTGACTCTGCTGTCCTGGCGTCGTGAGGGAGCTTGTTCCACCATTGGGGTGCCAGAGCAGCGAACAGTTTTGACTGGGCGGAGCGGGAACTGTGCTTCCGCAGAGGTAGGGGGGCCAGCAGGCCAGAGGTGGATGAACGAGCCTTTGGTTGTGCATAGTGTAGTCTATGGTGTTGCCAGGAAACAGCACCCTTCGAAGAAGTAGGAGGTGAAGATCTCCCGCACACGGATTGCCTCCTGTGCTGCGTTGTTGGCCCCCATCCTGGTAACATCCTGCAGAGCAGCAGACCTCTCCTCTGGCACACGGTGGCGAGCTGCAGGTCCCCTCCTGGTCCTCGCGTCCATCCTCATGATAGTTATGCAGGACACAGGAAGCCTTCACACACAGGCCTGAATTCCCCCAGGAGGCAGTCCCAGTTGGCCCTGGTCACCCAACCTTGCAGTGCCCCTACACGGTAACTGTAGGCAATCGTTTTCAAGGAATCTTCAGTTACAAGGTATCTGCAGGAATATGGAAGATAATGCCATTATTAGACTTTTTACATCACCAGGTCATTGTGGATTACTAAAGTATCATATCCCTTATAACAAATCATGATAACATTGGATAGATAGATGCATGTGCACACACACGTACATGTGACAATAGCAGGATCATATCAAGGATAGAATCACAAATGAACACATAAATACCACTTGAAGCTTGATCATTTGAACCAGCTGTGTAGTGCTAAGGCAATAAAAACGTGCAACCCCTTCGAGTCCCCAAGGACCACGACAGAGAACCACTGCTCTTCATCGGGACCTCTTCATCTGCAGACAGGCTTTCACTGCTCTCTGTACCTGAGGACAGAAAACCTCACAAGAAACAGACTTCACTATACTAAAATTAGACCGCACTGAATATGATGTTACTGTTATCTCTGTCCTCACTTCTAGGGACTGGAACTACCCAACAGAACCTGCCCTCTCCAGAACAGCCTACTCTCTCACTTTGACAGATGGGGCTGCTATCCTTTCACCCTCCTCCATGGCTATTAGCTAGCTACCTACAAATGCATTTGGGAGTTTTTTTTTACAGTGATAAATACATCAAGTTAGCTAGCTAATATGAAGTTAGGTAGCTGGTCAAATGTAATTCACTTAGCTAGCTATCTATACAGTATGTAAATTCGGCTAGATAGCTAGCTAGGTTAGCAGCTCATTTGAGTTAGCATGCACTGTAGCTAGTTAGCTAATAATACATCGTTTTTTTTTTTTTACATTTTCAAAATGTATTTACTTACTTGAATAGGTTCACCCAGCCATGTGGACGATTGGAAACAGGACAGCAAAGTTCGTTGTTACCAGAGCGGTTTAGAGCATATTACTACTATTTACCTGTGAATAACCAGACCTTCATTCAAACTTGCTATGCTGAATTCTTGACGCCCAGTCGAACATGCTGCCAGCAAGCGGGCCAACGCACGGAGCATTACAAGCTAACCTGGCCGGACGCTCGTTGCTAAATAAATGGACACACACACACGTTATTCAATCATTTCACCCACAGTGTTAGCGAGCGTCTACGTGGCCAGGCGCTAAAATAAAACTCGGTTCTATTTGTGACTCTCGACCCGCTGCAAGTCCTCTCCTCTCCCATCTCCTCATTGGTTTTTAGGAGCATCTACCGACGTGGGTGATTGAAAGATGAACTGAGGTCCACACTCCAGTCCAGTTGGTGGTGGTAATGTACCTTAAAGTTGGTTGCCAACCGACATATAAAGTCCAAAGAAGAAGAAGAAGAAGCCTGAATTTGGTTTACCATTTTATCTGTGGATGAATAGGCTCTATGCACGCATCACTTCCGCATTGGCGTACGGATGCTTGGGCATTTCCGGTTACCGGAAAAAAACATTAGACAGTGACAGTAGACCGTTATGATGGCAGAGATGAAGTTTACAAGGTGTTTGCTGGAGTTGCCTAAAGTATCTGTTAATGATATAAGGAGGGTCGTCCGGACATCCAGTACGACACCACGTAGCAAACTGGATAAAGGCTTCAAATTTTACGTTTCTTCTTTTCTTTGCAACTTTGAAGGTAATATGCTAACGCTAGCTAGCCTGGGCTAGAAGCCTTGCTTTGGTGTTTTAAGTCATGACTCCCATCCTGCTTCAGGTTAATCATGCTTTAAATAAAGTTTAATCATGTGTATATACCTCTCACTTCATGTGTTTGTACTTTTATGAAAGTATCAGGTAAAAACAGGGCTCCAAATGAGATCTCTGTGAGAGCCCACTGCTACCGCTCAATGAAGAACCTAAAGCCACCACACCAGCTGTTGAACTTGTTCAAGGTTCCGTTCAACACATGTTTTACTCCTTTAATGTTACCACAGATTTGATTGCCGTCGCTAAGAGAACACTTCAGAACTTTAGTGGTTTCCACGATAGCTGAACAGTGGTAGCCTAATACAGACCAGGGTAGCTGAGTGGGAATTGCCATGCTTTGTTGTTGGGTCTGTTGGAAACAAATTGGGGTTTGGTTTGAAATGTAAACAATAATGAGATCACTACTTTTTCCTGACTTGATGACTGCAATGACAGTAACATATTCCACTCAGCTATTCTTCAAACTGCTGATGTTCTACTCAAAACTGTCCTGTCATCTTTACTTCTTTCTTTATAAACATATGGCCCAACTTCCTTGCTTTTGTACTTTATGTTTCTACTTTTCAAGAGGAATTAGGAGCAAAACCTTCACTCTACTGTTGTTATTAGTACTAGGCTACAATGTTGCACCACTCACCTACTGCTCTGCCAATACTGTTTGAAGGTAGTTAAATGGCACAAGACATGGTACTGTAATACTCAGTTAGACAGACATACAGTAGGTCAACTACATGGTACTGTAATACTGTTAGACAGACATACAGTAGGTCAACTACATGGTACTGTAATACTCAGTTAGACAGACATACAGTAGGTCAACAACATGGTTCTGTAATACTCAGTTAGACAGACATACAGTAGGTCAACTAGTGTAAATGATGTATAAACTACTGTGTTACTATATCAACAGAACTGGTTGCTACAGCTGCAACAGTTCAATCATGTATAAACTACTGTCTTATCAACAGACCCATTAAAGAGATTCGCTGATACTTTTGTATACTTTTTAGACAGTAGCGCTGAAAGTAGCACTCAGGAGCCAAAAGTGGTCCCCGATAATTGCATACTATGTCACATATGTGCAGATATGTGCACCACATCATTGGTCTCCCTCTCTCGCTCTGCTGGGTAGGCCTCTTGCTAGCTGTCACTCAAATGTGAGGGGCTGAAGCTCATTGGCTAGAACTCAAACTGCAAAGGGGCTGGCTAATGTAGGGGAAAAGGTGTGGCACAGCTTGAAGAAAAGTCGCTTTCAAACTAGGGATTTTATTGCTAATTGAGGTAAGACCGTATTTCTGCTCATAGATTATACATGTAAGAACTACACATTGAAACATCCAGCCCAAAGTGGGAGGTTAAAAAAATAATTTCTTAGTCTCCAAACTACCGGAGCATGTCTTTAAACCCCCCCTAGAGTCTATTGATACAACTAGGCATCAATCTAAGTAACAGAATAAAAACATCCCTGTCAAAATCCATCAGTTTATGATAGAGATATGCATGGGCTGCGTCTCAATCCACCACATGCACCAATGGCAGCCTTCAGCATCTGAGGAGACGTCTGTAGCGTCCAAACAAGATGGTGGTCTCTGTCTAAGTAACAGAATAACAATAAAAAGGGGTATAATATGTGTAAATATATGATATATATATATATTTCCTGAGCTTTCTAATATCCACTAGATATAGGACAGACACTTCCAAACCTTATTCCTTATGATTTATTTTTTGACTGTCTTTTTTTTTGCCATTTATTAATGTGTTATTCAAAGTGTTTCTATGGGCTATAGTAGTAAAGGACTAATTCAATTTTTATCAAATACATTTTTTACATATTTGTTTTTATACCTAAAGGGGTCCTAAAATTCCAAATCAAATAGCTAAATGATCTTTGGTAAGAACATCTTAAAACAATTCCATATGTAAGCTTAGAACCTTCAATGTGTCAATGTGTTTGTACTTGTCTCTATACAAATAAAATAAAACCAAACATGTATGATGCTTTCTTTTCTGATATTAAAACAGACAAAGCTCCCAAAAGTTTACTTTTTTGACTGTGTAAATGACGCATCTCCCTCTGGCACGCCCATCTCGGGATAGCCGGGCCCCGCCCATTTACCAGGATGCACCATATTAGGTCAATGACGTCAACGGAATCTCCTTTTGGAACGTTCCATTTCTTGGGAACGGCAACTTCGAAGTTCTAACTTGTTATCTTTACCGATAAATGCGATAGATGTATGTTTATAAACTGATATTATGTTGATATCCTCACCCTTTCCTCGTCAGATGGTGAGCAAGCCTAGAAAACCCCTGCAAACTGTCAGTTGGCATTCAAACTTCCAGCAACTAGAAAGAACATGAGAGACACTAGACACATCATTAAGATTATAATTCCTATAGCTTTTAATAGACCGACCAACCGAGCAGCTTCATTCATCATGCATGAATGAAATTATAGTCATTGCCCGGGACTAAACTAACTGGGGCATGTTCGCTGAGCAGGACCCAACGGTTTTTAACGTTCCGGTAGATTTAGTCCTCTGCTATGAACAAACATGTCTCTCTGACATTTAGAATAAGAAATCAGGTCGGCTCTATATGTGGTAACTATATCTGAAACATTCGACAACGTTTGGCGACTGAACTTTGCTTTGGGGTATATTCATCAAGAAACAAACGGAAACAAACCGGACGAAACAGGGAGGGGCTAACCTGAACTTGTCCAGTTAGAAACGCTTGTTTTTGTTGTAAAACGTTTAGCTACGATGTGCACGATTGAATACACCCCTGGAAAGTATGAGACAGCGCTCCTGCTGGTGATTAGTACATTAAAACCACGTTCAGTAGCCAAACGTTGTCGAAATGTTGCCGATAGAAATGCCATGAATAGAGCGGATGTGATTCCTTATTCTAAATGTCTGAGGCATGTTTGTCCTACAGTGTATTTCTATCTGAACGTTCCAAAACGTTGCTTCTTGCTGAACGCGCCCCAATAATGTTTTTATACACGGAAGTATAAGTGAAAATGAAAGTAAAATAGGTGTAGCTACACACCAGGTCTCTGCAGCGGGGACTCGAGGTAAGGGTTTTCGAACAATCGATCATAATAACGTGTTAAATTAAGGTTAGGCCCTACTTGCTACATTTTAGCTGGTCTAGACTAGACTTGAGAGTCTGACCAACTGTCAAAGCGAGTCAACATTAGGATGAGAAGTTCCTGCTGTCTAGTAGATGTAGTTGTCTAGAGGAAATGCCAACACATTTACAGTCTAGTTTGATTTGTTTCCTAATATAACCGAACTTTTCTCCAAACCGGCACCTATAACTTGGCTGTGGTAGGATACGTGGAAGCGCGTCTTGTGCGCAGTCTACCACAGGCAAGGTGCCGGTTTGGAGAAAAGTTCGGTTCAGACGGTTTCTATAAAGGTCTACAGATATACACATGATATAATCCGGACCAATGGACAAGGAGTTATGGATGATCGATATTCAGTAACAGGATTTTGGGAAACAAGTATCCCATCTGCCTACAAAATGTTGGCAGTTATTTTCCAGGCTCCGCACTCTAGCCACCAATGCGCGCATGCGCAGCGTCCTATATAGGGGTAAGTATATAAATAAGAATGAATAGAAGGGCGTCTCCATTCAAGTCAATGATGCCATAATGGGTGGACTGGCAGCCGTTTGGAGTGTTTCCCGACCGCTGGTCACCTTTTCAATGCTTATCTTGTAGAATCCAGCAATGGCGCTGGTCCCATTAATTAGCTTATTTTCTAATGGTTCCGCATGTCTTGATCTAACCATCTTCAACCTGACCGGCTAGCTATGTCAGCTATGTATGAACACGATGAGGTGTATCTTATATGCTAACGTTAGCTAGCAGGCTAGACGGTTGTCTTATTCTGGCATTCGCTCATGATCTGCTTTAGACCGCTTGCCTTCTGCCTAGGCAGCTTAGCTACAATGCTTGAGCTGGTCCCATGGTTGAATCAGAGCGGTATATCCTCAAATCACTTACAAGCCCTTAACCAACAATGCAGTTTTTAAGAAAATAAATAAAAATAGCAAATACTTAAAGAGCAGCAGTAAAATAAAATAACAGTAAGGAGGTTATATACAGGGGGTACCGGTTAGTCGAGACCCATGCCAGGAAGTAAAAGCAGGAACAGATTAATAGACATGTCCATTGGGTTGGGGGCAGGGACCAAACTAACTGGGGCATGTTCGCTGAGCAGGACCCAACGGTTTTTAACGTTCCGATAGATATAGGCCTCTGCTATGAACAAACATGTCTCTCTGACATTTAGAATAAGAAATCAGGTCGGCTCTATATGTGGTAACTATATCTGAAACATTCGACAACGTTTGGCGACTGAACTTTGCTTTGGGGTATATTCATCAGGAAACAAACGGAAACAAACCGGACGAAACAGGGAGGGACTAACCTGAACTTGTCTTCACAGTCCGCGCTGTTCCATAAAGTGTAGTTTAATCTGTTTACTGCTTGACTGAGTTCCATGATGTGGAATAGAGTTCCATGTAGTATTGGCTCTATGTAGTACTATAGTAGTTTCTATAGGTCTACAGATATATACACACATTATATTTTCCGGGTGGGGGCAGGGTAATTGTCTGCTGGGGGGGTATTAAGGCCAAGAAAAGAGAAACCCTCACACTGCTCTTGCTCCTACCATTTGTTTAATAAGAATATCAATTAATATCAACTTTTCAATCCCTGTTCACAAAACAGACAGTTCAATGCATGTCTGAGCACGTATAGCCTAGAGTAGGCCTAGGATATATTCTTCTTTGTTTGCTCGGGAGACATGTGACCTAAACACATTTCCTACAATTCTACCACACTTTATATGACTGGAGACATTAGGAGAATATTTTTAAATAGGACAAATTACAGGGTAGCCTGCTCTGCTGATTGACAAACAGATCAATAAATAAAATCAACAGAAATACCTTATTTACATAACTATGCAGACACTGCTATGAAACTCAAAATTGAGCCAAGGTGCATCCTGTTTCCATTGATCATCCTTGAGATGTTTCTACAACTTGATTGGAGTCCACCTGTGGTAAATTCAATTGATTTGACATGATTTGGAAAGGCACACACACCTGTCTATATAAGGTCCCACAGTTGACAGTGCATGTCAGAGCAAAAACCAAGCCATGATGTTGAAGGAATTGTCCGTAGAGCTCCGAGACAGGATTGTGTCGAGGCACAGATCTGGGGAAGGGTACCAACACATTTCTGCAGCATTGAAGGTCCCCAAGAACACAGTGGCCTCCATCATTCTTAAATGGAAGAAGTTTGGAACCACCAAGACTCTTCCTAGAGCTGGCCGCCCGGCCAAACTGAGCAATCGGGGGAGAAGGGCCTTGGTCAGGGAGGTGGGAGAAACTCCCCAAATACAGGTGTGCCAAGCTTGTAGCGTCATACCCAACAAGACTCGAGGCTGTAATCGCTGCCAAAGTGCTTCAACAAAGTTCTGAGTAAAGGGTCTGAAAACGTATGTAAATATGTTATTTCAGTTATTTTTTTCTATAAATTAGCAAACATTTCTAAAAACCTGTTTTTGCTTTGTCATTATGGGGTAATGTGTTGAGGGGGAAAAAATGATTTAATCAATTTTAGAATAAGGCTGTAAACTAACAAAATGTGGAAAAATTAAAGGGGTCGGAATACTTTCCAAAGGCACTGTATAATAGACCAATGAGAAGAGGAGACACTAATATGATGTTGTCCATATAATAGACCTATGAGAAGAGGAGACACTAATATGATGTGTATCTAAACTGGAGGGATACTGGCCCATGTTGACTCCAATGCTTCCCACAGTTGTGTCCAGTTGGTTGGATGTCCTTTGGGTGGTGGACCATTCTTCATACACACAGGAATCTGTTGAAAGAAAATAAGAAAAAAGACTTCACTGTCCAAGAATATCAATTAATATCAACAGATTACGTCTAATCTAATGTTATATTAATGATGCCTAATCTTATGTTATATTAATGATATCGGCTGCATTTCGAACCTTAAGCTGAAACACAACTTTCAAGCAGACCACCATAGTCCCTGTGCCCAAGGACACTAAGATAACCTGCCTAAATGACTACCGACCTGTAGCACTCACGTCTGTAGCCATGAAGTGCTTTGAAAGGCTGGTCATGGCTCACATCAACACCATTATCCCAGAAACCCTAGACCCACTCCAATTTGCATACCGCCCCAACAGATCCACAGATGATGCAATCTCTATTGCACTCCACACTGCCCTTTCCCACCTGGACAAGAGGAACACCTACGTGAGAATGCTATTCATTGACTACAGCTCAGCGTTCAACACTATAGTGCTCTCAAAGCTCATCGCTAAGGATCCTGGGACTAAACACCTCCCTCTGCAACTGGATCCTGGATTTCCTGACGGGCCGCCCCCAGGTGGTAAGGGTAGGTAACAACACATCTGCCACGCTGATCCTCAACACGAGAAGATGTGGACTACAGGAAAAAAAAGAGGACTGAGCACGCCCCCATTCTCATCGACGGGGCTGTAGTGGAGCAGGTGTCCACATCACCAACGAACTATCATGGTCCAAACACACATTTTTAGGATGTGGATTTGACAGACTTTACTTTGTTTCAACTCATATTTAACAAGCAGTGGTCCTCTGTAGCTCAGCTGGTAGAGCACGGCGCTTGTAACACCAGGGTAGTGGGTTCGATCCCCGGGACCACCCATACTCAAAAAAAAATTTATGCACGCATGACTGTAAGTCGCTTTGGATGAAAAGCGTCTGCTAAATGGCATATTATTATTATTATTATTATTATAATTTGTCACGAATGTCGGTGTAATGCGAGTCAGAATGTAAAGAAATAAAATGAAAATCCTCCAAAACAACAAAGGAACACACACACCAAACAGTGGACGGGTACAATTTAAATAGGGAGGACAAACTAACATAATGGGGAACAGGTTAAATAGGGAGGACAAACTAACATAATGGGGAACAGGTTAAATTGGGAGGACAAACTAACATAATGGGGAACAGGTTAAATAGGGTGGACAAACTAACATAATGGGGAACAGGTTAAATAGGGAGGACAAACTAACATTACATTTACATTTTACATTTACATTTTAGTCATTTAGCAGACGCTCTTATCCAGAGCGACTTACATTATTTTTTTTATTTTTTTCATACTGGCCCCCCGTGGGAATCGAACCCACAACCCTGGCGTTGCAAACGCCATGCTCTACATCCCTGCCGGCCATTCCCTCCCCTACCCTGGACGACGCTGGGCCAATTGTGCGCCGCCCCATGGGTCTCCCGGTCGTGGCCGGCTACGACAGAGCCTGGATTCGAACCAGGATCTCTAGTGGCACAGCTAGCACTGCGATGCAGTGCCTTAGACCACTGCGCCACTCGGGAGACTAACATAATGGGGAACAGGTTAAATAGGGAGGACAAACTAACATAATGGGGAACAGGTTAAATAGGAAGGACAAACTAACATAATGGGGAACAGGTTAAATAAGGAGGACAAACTAACATAATGGGGAACATGTTAAATAGGGAGGACAAACTAACATAATGGGGAACAGGTTAAATAGGGAGGACAAACTAACATAATGGGGAACAGGTTAAATAGGGAGGACAAACTAACATAATGGGGAACAGGTTAAATAGGGAGGACAAACTAACATAATGGGGAACAGGTGCGCAACAACAGACAACAATCAAATGAACATAGAAACATATAACATAGAGCGGCAGCAGCTAGTACTCTGGTGACGACGAACACCGAGGCCTGCCCGAGCCAGAAGGAAGGGCAGTCTCGGCAGAATCCGTGACAGTACCCCCCCCCCCCCCCCCCCCCCTGACACCGGGCAGAGACGGTGGGTTTGTGCCCCTAGGCGACGTTGTTGCCGGTGATGTCTGGTGGAGGACCTGCCTTACAACAGGCCTACAAGCCCTCAGTCCAGCCTCTCTCAGCCTATTGCGGACAGTCTGAGCACTGATGGAAGGATTGTGTGTTCCTGGTGTAACTCGGGCAGTTGTTGTTGCCATCCTGTACCTGTCTTGCAGGTGTGATGTTCGGATGTACCGATCCTGTGCAGGTGTAGTTACACGTGGTCTGCCACTGCGAGGACGATCAGCTGTCCGTCCTGTCTCCCTGTAGCGCTGTCTTAGGCGTCTCACAGTACGGACATTGCAATTTATTGCCCTGGCCACATCTGCAGTCCTCATCCTCCTTGCAGCATGCCTAAGGCATGTTCACGCAGATGAGCAGGGACCCTGGGCATCTTTCTTTTGGTGTTTTTCAGAGTCAGTAGAAAGGCCTCTTTAGTGTCCTAAGTTTTCATAACTGTGACCTTAATTGCCTACCGTCTGTAAGATGTTAGTCTCTTAACGACCGCTTCACAGGTGCATGTTCATTAATTGTTTATGGTTCATTGAACAAGCATGGGAAACAGTGTTTAAACCCTTTACAATGAAGATCTGTGAAGTTATTTGGATTTCTACGAATTATCTTTGAAAGACAGGGTCTCTTTTTTTGCAGAGTTTATATTCTTGTTTTACGCCATTGTAATAGATACATTCACATTTAGTTGGTGTATGTTTTGTTTACATGGGCTAAAACGTTTAATTGAATAAATAAACCTAATCATTATTTGACTGTTCTACTATTAACTGACTATGTACTTTCGTCTTCCAGAGATCCTACGTGTTGAAACATACCAGTGATGCTGCAGAAACAACCTGGGACATGGCTTCTGCAAGACAATCTGCTTTAGAGTACATTACAAATGGAAGGCTACGTCTCATTGGAAGGCTCCAGAATCTTCCCCTCATTGTGGAAAACCTGTTCCAGCGCCAGGTTCTTCACGGGGAGGAAGTCAGTAAAATTCAGGCTGAAGTTGACAGTTTTGACCAAACCAGAAGAATACTGGACTGGGTCTCGGCCAAAGGAGAGGCTGCATGCTATGAGTTGCTGACGATTCTATACATCACAAGGAAGAGGACCTTAGACGACGCTGACTTACAGCAATGGATCAGCTGCTTCCCCTTTAAGGAAGACCCAGAGATGACAGACTACCTTGTTGGTAAGTGATCGTATGGTATCCTCTTAGTATACACTATATAGTATACAATTGGCTGGGCTAAAAAATAGCAGACCTGTTGAAATGTGTCTTTCAAATATTATTTTAGGTGTGGTTAATTTAGCTTACTGTGCGCGCTCCATAGACAGGGTTTGTACTTTAGGCACTATTCCTTTGGTTCCATGGTGCTGGCGAAGCTATTTGAAGCGCACATTGAAAGGGGTTAATGTACCTTTTTAGATTGTTCATCAAAAATAAGTGCGACCAATGCACTCTTCATGAAGTAAAAATGCCTTTATTATGATGGCGTGTTCAATAGAGATTTGTCATTGTCCTCCCTGATGAAGGCTACGCTGAAACGCATCAGAGGTTTTATACATATTGTTCTATTGAACGTGCCATCATAATACAGGCATTTAAACTTTGTCTTTAGTGCCCCTTGGTTCTTCTTGTTTTTGATGACCATTTAGCCCCAAAAGAGCACCTTCAATCTAGAAAGATCTACTAGTGTATCCTTGTAGCTTTCTGTCCTGATTTTCTCTAGTCCTTTAGATTGGCTTTGATTTGTTTGCACAGTGCATTTACTCTCTCTTCCCTTAATACCCTTATTTTAGGTTCAAAACCCTGTCACGGATATCAGACACAGCTGAAATGTAAAGCACGGAAGATCACAAATGGTGCATGGAAACAAAGCTGTAGTCTCCTACCAGAGACATGTAGAAATGAGGGGACTTTATCTTACACCCCTCTTGTGTTAGATACAGATGTGCATTCATCTCTCTCCAAAATTAAAGTGAAGAGCAAAAGATGCAAGAAAGCTCGCCCTAAAAAGCTAAAGAGCTTCATCCCCACGGCCAAACAGGAAACATCCCCTGCTGACCTGCTTAGAACACATGAGAAAAAAATCCTCCTTTTTGGAAAACCTGGAATTGGAAAAACAACAGTCACCCATCAAATGTTGAACCTCTGGGCAGAGAAAGATCACAGAGAACTAGACTACATGTTTTATTTTGACGTGAGAGACATTTCACACAGAAAACCCATGAGCCTGGAGGACCTTCTCTTTAACATGTACAGTGAGCCCAAAAAAAGTAAAGAAGAAGTGTTACAGGATATTAAGGAGAACTCTGAAAACGTTGTCATCATATTTGATGGAATCACAGACCTCTCCTCGCTGTCGGTAGTAAAGGACCTTGTGGAGAACCTCCCTGATGCAAAGATTGTGACTACATGCAGACCAGATCAATCTGAAGACTTCCTGACAGACTGGCCCGCAGACTGGTTCAGAGTGGAGGTGAAAGGGTTCAGTGATGCATCCATCAGGGCTTACTTAACAGAGATGCTGAGTGCTGATCCTGACTCCTCGCGCAGTGTGTTAAACAACATAGAGTTGTTCAGTCTGTGCCATGTCCCAATGTATGCACTGATGGTGGTTACCTGCATTTATTTCCCTACCTCAGAGGCTTCTAAACAGACATGCACTATAACTGAAATGTACAGCAACATCCTCCGTCAGTGCATCCAAAAACACAGTAGCATACGAGATAAGGATACCGACAATTATCTCAAAGAAAACAGAGAGAAAATATTGTCTTTGGCAGAAATAGCTTTTCATGCAACAAATGAAAAAAACATGAACTTGACAACACTGAGTTGTGAAGAAAGCGGTGTCCATTTTGCGTTCTTGGGAGCACTTATGGTTAAGGTTGCACCCACAGCGTCAGACACTTACTGTGCATTTCTCCACTACACAATGCAGGAGTTCTTTGGTGCCCTTTGGCTCTTACAGAATCCAGATCAAATCAGAGTGGTTCTAGAGAAGTGCCAGACTGAAGAATGGAAACACACAAAACACTTGATTCCCTTCCTGTGTGGGCTTCTGAATGAGAGGAATATTAGATTGGTAAACGGTCTAGTTCCGGATCAACAGATCAAGAAGACGTCAGATTGGTTCTTCAAGGAAGTGGTGAACACATTTCTTCCATCTCAAACAAACCAAGATCATGCAGAAGGTGGTGCTCCTGAGTTTGAGATAGATCTTCTGTTTTTGTGTCAGTGCTTGTATGAACATCAGTCTACTGAGGCCTGTCTCCTTCTCCTGGACAAACTGGACTATCATCTAGACCTGAGTGGAGAACATCTTGATCCTCACCAGTGCTGTGCAGTGTCTTATGTGACCAGTCAGTCTGCAGAGAGAAAGGTTGGCTTGGACCTGAATGACTGCATTGTGTCAGACCAAGGCGTAAGGCTGATACTGGGCTCTCTGAAGAATGTCAGACATCTTGGGTAATATTTGTGTTATCTAATTCACACGTTTATTGACAATTAACCAGTCAAAGAAAGAGAAATTGTGATGAAGCAACTGATCTTTATAAAAATATCTATTGTAGTCTCTTCCATTCAGATACTGAGTTATAAACACTTCTGTGTCATGCTACTTTGAAATAATCTTTATAATCTAATCTCTTTTAAAGGCCCTCCTCTGATGATTCATCTGACCCCTCAATGCTGTGTCAACTCTGGACAACTTTGCTGAGCAGTGTGGCAGAGATGGACTTCACCAGCTTACTTGGTCTCTGTGGAAATGAGTTGCACCTTCCAGTCCAGGGTGAAAGACCAGTGTTTGAGAGAGCAGAAGAAGTGATGAAGCAGAGTCTAGAGAGGGTTCATCTCTGTCTACACTGGGGTCAGAGAACTCTTCTCAGTGAAGCTCTCAGCAAAACCATTTTAGACTGTTTATCACATATCAACAAACTCAGGTGAGTGTTTCCACAGCCAATATATATTTACACAATGTCTTTGTGACTATTCATTTATTTAAGTCAGTTGAGAACATATTGTTCTTATTTCCAATGACAACCTATCAAAAGGCTAAGACAGACAAACAAGACATTGCAACAACACAACAAGACACACATGACAACAGTATTCAGTCTGTAAAAGAGGCAGCAGTCACATTCTCCCTGCTTCTATCTGAACATAGACATTCTTATGTTTTATGGGTCACAGGTTTACCCCACTAGAACATCAGAGAGGATCCCCTGAAAGACTGGAGACAGAAGAGAAAGCAGTCCTACTAGATTTGTGTCTACAAGCAGCACTAGATCACAGAGAAACTTTCCAGAGAGCTGTGAACACACTGCTGTCACTGTTCTCTGTGTATCAAACTGAGAGATATGACATCCTGTTGGATCTGTACTCACATGTGAAGTACAATAGGAATCAAACAGCCAGGAGTGTCCTTCCATCATTGAAACCACTTTACCAGTCAGCTCCTGCAGTCTGGTCCATATACCTCTCAAGGAGAAAGGCCTCCCTCCTCCTAGAAGTGCTGAAACTCCAACCAGGGAAGAAACCATTAGAGCTGAAGGACTGGTCAGATGAAGAGAGTGAAGTGAGGAGTTTCCTTCAGTGTCTGTCCTACATCTCACAGCTGAGGTGAGGGAGTTTATCCAACATGTGTCATTGAATTGGTGTAGATAGTGTCGTATCGAGTAAATGCTGGCAATTATTGCTGATGAACAAAGGAGTCCGCTCATACTGAACCTGGATCATAAGATTTATTCATATCACAAGCTTTCAGCATGAGTTACAGACCCGCGGTGTCTGGAGAAGCACCGTCCCAAATTAATCTGAATGCTTCTGCCGCCTCTTTCTCTAGCTCATACTTATAAACAAAGCAGAATATGGGTGGCTCCCTCTTTCGTCCAATCACCTATCCCCCCTGGGGCGTCACCCTACAACTGCTACATTTGAACTAAGACAAACATCTTTTCTTTGTCCCTCTAGACTAGTCATAATCTTCATACACGACATATCCCCCCTTCGAGACTAACTAAAAGTCTCGAAAACAAACAGAATAGGATTATGACCAGTAACAATTTATCTTATTGAGTATCTTTAACATTAAACCAAAAACATTCTCCTCTAGAGTGTAAATACCTTTCTATGAAATATGAACAAATGTTTATGAAGTGTGAATACATTATTATGAAATATGAACAAATCTTTATGGAGTGTGAGAGCGAAAAACTGTCCGGCAGCCATCTTTCCAGATATCCATCCATCAATCAAGACAGTAAAATTCTCTCACGGTTCCTCTGCCCCAGGCAACCACCTAGATACTCCAGATAAACTCATAAATCCCTATCAATGCATTTGAAACTATGATGCAATTAAATACACATGTAAGCCCCTGCAAACAAAATCCTATCCAAAAAATGTCCACTCTAAGGCTGGTCAACCCATTGGACCCTACAGTGGACCTTTCCCTGCCTAGACTCCCTGTCTCTAAGCATCAACGAAATAAACAAAAACATCTAAGATCCCCACATGTATCCAATAACATCAAATATCATTCTACAAAAATTAATACCTAAGAATATGACACAAATTATGTATTACACCTGCAAATATGTCTATATTTCATTGAAGACACTGGAATGTAGTCCACTACACTTCATCTCCCCGTAGTCTCGACTTCCAATGGATTGTTGATGATGGAATGGGAACCTTTCCACACCCTCCTTGTTTCATCTCCTCCAGTCATTGTCCTTTCATATTGTCCTTGTTTGAGTATTTCAATCTCCACATATTCCCCCAAATGCTTCTGGAAGAAAAGAAAAGACCAAACAGTATCTTTTGCAAAACAACACTTTCAAATTAAACATCAATATCAACTAAGAATATAAAAATGATATATAAATGATATCAACTAAGAATATAAAAATGATATATAAATGATGTATGAATCACATTATCCTATTCCCCCCTTTGATTCATAAAATCATACTAAAAATCACACTAATATTGAATTCTTTTTTGAAAAATGATCAAATAATCAAAAAGGATATTTATCCATTAGTACTCCATCCAGACCCCCTTGTCCATCTTCATCCAGATCAGGAACAGTCAACAACGGCATCTGAGTGTTGTCTCTAGGCATCACAACACCAACCCATCTTAAAATCATAGCTTTCGCAAAGGTCAGTAACAAAGTACAAAAGTAAAACATCACACACAACGCTATCAGAGCTGCAACTAAAATCTGAACCATCACTGCTCCTATTGGGCCTAACTGATCTTGCAACCAAGACTTCGCTGACCGTCCAGCTCCTTCAGATCTACCAAATGCATCCCTTATATTCTTCAACGCATCTATAACACTCGTGATATTATCGGAACTATCTGGGATCAAAGTATAACAATCATCCCCTGTCAGATTCATAGCCAAACATAAGCCACCTTGTTTTGCCAAAATATAGTCAAGAGCCATGTCATGTTTCAACAGCGTCAGTCTGTGACTTCTTTGAGTATTTGACAGAAGGTTAAACCCTCTTATTGTTTCATTCGCAAACCCCTGCAAAGTATATGTAATATTATCAATATGATCTGCCAAAAATGTTACACCATACCATGGAAAAAGACCGAGTCCCCACTTCTCTCCCAGACTTATTCTCCAATGGTAGGCTTCAAGACTATGAAATGTAGCCATGTCTCTTTTCACTCAAAGCTGCAACTAAAATCTGAACCATCACTGCCCCTACTGGCCTACCTGATCTTGCAACCAAGTCTTTGCTGACCATCCAGCTCCTTCAGATCTACCAAATGCATCCCTTATATTCTTCAATGCATCTATAACCCCAGTGATATTATCTGAACTATCTGGACTCAAAGTATAACTAACCTTATCAATATGATCTTCCCAAATGTTACACCATACCATGGAAAAAGTCCCCCCTTCTCCCTTAGATTCATCCTTCAATGATAGGCTTGAAGACTATGACATGTAGCCATGTCTCTTTTCATCCAATTTCAAACCTAGCTTCAGATTTCTGTGTCCGGTGCTACCCCTCTTTTAATGGTAGAAACCTCATATGGAAGCTTCAACGTCGACATGTAACAACATCCTGTCCATCCATAGGGTAAGAATATATATGCTTTATCACCACAAACCCACCAAATATCTCTAAAATTCCCAATAGTCACATTGCCAGGCAAAAGTTGATCTTTCACCATCAAAGTCCTGCTCTTCTTACTACCTGGTACATAAAAAGTTACATTATACTTGTCATCTCTAATCTTATGTTCATGCTTATCCAAAGTCATCATATAATCATCACAATCTGATATTCCCATGAACATACCCTTTACATCATATGTTTTATTAGAACAAAAACAACTTTTAGCCCTCACTGCTTTCACCTCAAATGCTTCAGGGTTCGCTGTTACCTGACTTTCCTTACCATCCAACAAATTCACATAGGGTAATTCATTTAACCAAGAACACCTAAACCTAGGCTTAAACAAATGTTTTGACAACGACATTACTTTATCTGTCAATGCTCGTTGCTGATACAACAGCCATGACAACGCATAAGACTGACACACACTTGATAGCGGTTGAGCGACCGTCTCTAAAATGGAACCCCACGTCTCTGGTGCTGGAATTCTCAACAGACATGGACCCTCAAGATTCCTCACTGATCTTACAGAATGAGTTAACTGCTGGAACCAAAGATTTCTCCCTGCCCATTCATCTTTAATCTTCAAAACAGACGAATCAAATCCATATGCTTTCCATTTAGCTTCTCTTTTCCCTAACGAGCGGTATTGATCAGATGTATCTTCTGATGTTATGTTGAACCCAAAGAACTCATCCTGTACCTCCATGATATTATCCTGTACTATTTCAGATGAACCTATATTGTTCTCTACCACTATTTGCTGAGTCATTCCTGCTACATCCTTTAATTTCAGAAAAGTTGTTGTCGGTGTCATACTTCCTACATTTGTTATTGCCGTCGTACCATTAATTCCTTCCAAAGTTACCATTAACAGCTTCTACATCTGGTCCTGATAACAATACTTCTTCTCCATAATTATCTCTCCATGTGGGAGGAACGTCCCCATCCTAACCCTAATAAGTATTTTCCTCTAAAATTGGTGCTGGAGCTATTGGTTCCCTTATAATCAAATGCGATATATTTATGGCTTTAATAACTATCAATGTTGAAAGAGTTAAATTGCTTCTCACTGTTGTTTTAATAGACTGAAGTGTTAATGTCCTTATTGTTACTTCATCTAGTTTCCCCAAAGCTTTGAACTCTTTGCTTGTACTTCCATCTATCACCACTAGTGTCACTTTTTCAACTCTCAGTCCTACCTCTAATCCCTGACTTTCAAACTTTTGATTATAAAAAATACACCTACAATTACCTTGATCTTCCTGCTGGGAACTGTAAATATAGATACTCAATCACCCTCAATCTTCTCTTATCATTCAGAAACACATACTTTCTCAATGCATCTGCTCCTAACAGATCTAAACTCCTACCATATCTTCCCACTAAACTCTAAAATGTCCTTCACCACTGTTCTCTCTCTTACTACTAACTTTGAAACTTAGCTTACTGTCCTAGAGTTCCTTCAACCCTAGTTCTCCTAACTTTTTTTTATCTAATCTTTTCTCCTAACCTTTAAAAACCTTTTTCCACTGATTTATTCACAAAATCCCTTTACCACCAAATTTTTAGAATATGTGATTGGGAAGTCCCCACCTGCTTCTGACTTCTTTACACACAGACTTGGCAAACGACTAAACACCTTTTAGCCTAGCCTGAAATCTCTTGGTGTAAGAATGTAACCCAGAATAACAGTCACCCCTTTTAACTTTATTTTTCAGACAGATTGTCTAATAGGCAGTCTAATAGATTATCATCCTTCCTATGATATTATCTTTTTAAGCAAATATGATTCCCAAAAACCCTACTTTTTAAAATTTTCTACCAGACAGCCGTCTAGTGTACATCTTATTGTACAGTTCAATTTACACAATGCATCTCTTTCCAACAATGCAATAGGTATATGTTCTAATATTAGTATGTCTATTTTAATTTCTCTTAGATTTTTATAGCAGAGCTCAATTGGTTCCTTAAGAGTAATTAGCTGTTTTACTACCTCAAATCCCTATCCTAATTAGTTAATTTTACATAGTGAGATGTTTAACCTCTTTAGGCTGAACACAGATAAACGTTTTTCCACTATTCACTATCACTTCTCATAGTCCTCTGTTTTTACTTCAATTGTTAGATATTTTCTCTTCTTCTCTAATCGGTGCTATCAGCTGACACCCCCCTTCGTATCTTCTAGGCACTCTAGAATCTTTAGGGTTCACCTGGAGAACAGGGGATCTTGACTGGCCCCTGTATCTTCCTTAAAAATGTTCTCTGTTGTTTCCTCCTGGCCCATTGCACTCACAGGTAAAGTGACCAACCTGTCCATAATTATAACAGTCTTCTGGAGATTGCTGGAAGTGTAGCTGAAATCTTCCTCCTCCTTCTAAGCCTTCTCGTCCTCTTCCTCTCCAATTCTGTGTCTGTCCAGAAACTGGCTGTGGATATGGAACACCTGGTACCCCCCTTGGTGGCTGGTACAATTGCGGTTGGCCTTGTTCAGTTGAAGCTGTAACAGTGATTGTTGATTTGGTTCACTCTGATTCTTCCTAACCAAAGCTTCTCTTCTCCACCAGTTGTATGATTGAGTTTTCTGAGAGTTTCTTGATCCTGTTCTTTCTTGCTGTTGACATATCAGGATTCTTCAAAAGCTTATATTCTAAGTTCTGTCCTCGAAATATCCTCTTCCATCATCTTCTTACTTTTCTTCAGCTTCTTGGCCTCAATGTATTCTTCTCCTCCAATTCTTGGGATCATTTTCTCAGCAGTTTTTCTTCTCTTCTGTATCTTCATCCTCATCTTTCCGAACCTCATTCTTCTCTTAGTTTCCAGACATCTCGGTTTTTCTTACTTCTGGAGTTTTGGATTCATCTTTATCGTCGTTTCTGCTTGTCCTCTATCTATTATTCGTTCATCTTCATCTCTGATGCAATAATCACCCTGCTGGATGATCACTGGAAGCTGAGGATAAACATCCCTAAGCTCTACTTCCTTCTCGTAAGGTGGGTGTCTTTTTGCTGAATCCGTATGTGAGAAAGGTGTAATAACTTCTGCCATTAGTTTTTCTGTCGCCTTTCCTTCCTTTAGCATTTTCCTCTATACCTTTGTTTATCTTATCGCTGGAATCTTTTATCAGTTTTTGTTTGAGAATGAAGGGCAACTTTTATTTCATTTGCCGGATAACCTAGCAATACTTTAGTTAAAGGATTACTATTTTGTACTATATCAACCGGTGTAATGACTTTCATAGCCTTGCTGTCCTTTCTCCCCATTGTAACAACCCTTTTATATTCCTTTATCGTGAATTATTTTATTTTAGACTATATAGCCTATGGCTTCCCCCCTTTAATTATTAATATAAACCAAACAACCCCCCCAAAAAAAATTTTTTATCAACCAATAAAAATATGAATATTATAAAATTCTATTAAATTTTTTATTCAAAAACCATTTCTAATTAAAATAAAAAATCAATTAAAAAATCAATTAAAAATTATGAATAATTAAAACCAATTTTCTATTTCTATATCATATCTTACCAATTTATATGTTCTAATATTAGTGGTGGCTATCTTACCACAACCCATCAGGAAAGTAAATGTAAGTTAGTCAACTTCACAGCAATCCTAAAAACAAAGCCTTCTAACCTTACAACACTACAATTCCCATAAACCCCCTTGCTCTATAAGCACCTAATTATTAAAATTTTACAGAATAATGTCAGTCCTTGATTCCCAACACAACTCCAATCACCCCAAGTGATGAACATAGCCTCCAAAATGCAATTTTTAATGAATCAGTATTTGCCAAGCCTATGTGAAATTGTCATAACATCAGATATCCTGTAGGGGAAGATTTTGTAACCAGACCAGTACCAAAACCTTTTTGACTTGATCCTCTGTCGCGTCACGTGACGTGTACGTCAGCACCCCCTCTCTTTCTCTCTCCATTGTTCCTCTCATATGACAAAAGAACAGAGACACAAAAATATTTTTGTAGTTAATGCAATCACTGAGTTATTTCAACCATATTCAATATTCCCCCACTCACATTTGCTTTAAGACTTAACTCAGGACTAAATAGATCGCTCAAAAACATTTTTTTTTTCTTTTAATCCGTCATTTAATTTAATTCATTATAATCCGTCAACATATATCTGATTTATAAATTCAATAGGTCACAAAACAAGTTTCATCTTTAACCAACAGCCGATGTAACAACTAGAAGATTTAATTCATTTTCAAATCTTTCCTCTTTGTTCCCTCGTCTGTGTTTCTCTGTCTCCCCCTGCGGCACAGCCCCACAGAAATATGACACTTTACCCACAATCCCCTTTGTTGTAGTTTTAGTACCGTAACCCAACGTCTCATAATCTCGTGCCATAAACTCCAACTCCCACGTTTTGTAGTGTAGTGTAGTAAAATTAAACGCATGCGCAAATGCATTCAACGATACGATTCCCAGACAATAGAACGCTAGCATTCCGCTACAACCTCACTATTTTATACCTTATAATCGAACAATTACACGTAACAGAGCTCACATTTGCGTAGAACTCTGAATCCTATACACACAGACATATTTTAAGAGGCTTAGTCCTTCGCAATGGCACCTCTAAGGACACCCGTTAGCATGTAGCACGTAACACAATTAGCATTTAGCATTTAGCCTTTATGTACAATGTGGCATGAAACCCAACCAACATTTAGCATCAGCATTAGCATTAGCCCTTAGCTACCCTGTGGCTGGCACCACGCCCTAAGTAACCTGCATTGTGCCTAAATCATTGTCCATTTATCCCCTTCTAACTTTATGCTGCCGTGAGATATGGATATTATATGAGCGGTTACCCCAAAACAGATACCCCGTCGGCTACAAGATGAGAATAACTTACAATATAACCGTCCACCTCATAGTTCCCAGAACCAACCTGACAACACCTAGCGCGTTACAAGGATTTATGGCCCACCCCTAAGGAGTCGCCCCATTTCGAGGTCTTTCTCAGATTCACAATGCCCTAATGTATACGTATTCCTGCCTTTATTCACTACCAATCCATTGTTCTAGATTTCCTATTATTTACCGTTTACCAATGCAACCCAATTTTAGAATAATTATTACAGACTCCTAGTCGACCGCAATAACGCCACACGAGGCACATTTCGGTCGTAATGGTACATCCCTCCAGTGTACACAAGCAGTATCCAAACTAACAACCTCCCAAAGCTTGTGAGAAAAAACTCACCCTTTTCTGGCCATGACGTCAGAACGAGTTAGCTTGGCGGCTGAATGGAGCAAAGGAGAGATGCAGACCAGCCCCACGTTGGGCGCCATTTGTCGTATCGAGTAAATGCTGGCAATTATTGCTGATGAACAAAGGAGTCCGCTCATACTGAACCTGGATCATAAGATTTATTCATATCACAAGCTTTCAGCATGAGTTACAGACCCGCGGTGTCTGGAGAAGCACCGTCCCAAATTAATCTGAATGCTTCTGCCGCCTCTTTGTCTAGCCCATACTTATAAACAAAGCAGAATATGGGTGGCTCCCTCTTTCGTCCAATCACCTATCCCCCCTGGGGCGTCACCCTACAACTGCTACATTTGAACTAAGACAAACATCTTTCCTTTGTCCCTCTAGACTAGTCATAATCTTCATACACGACATATAGTATTTATGTTTTTACACCGTATTTATCTGTTTAATTCATGAACATATGAAGATGCTTTAGAAACTGTAATTCAGTAGGAATTGAAATTGAACAAAATTCCAATTCATAGTTGTATTGTTACAGAAAGATGGAGTCATAAAGTGCTATTGGTTTTCAGTGCCCCAACCCTGTTACTCATATCAGTCCTCATCACTCACCTGTATATCATCTGTGTTTTAAACTGTTTGTTCAGATTTCCTCTACTGAAGGATAATATAGAGAGGACAAGGAGAGAGAAGATATTCCTACTGAATCTGTGTCTTCAAGCAGCTCTCCATGAGAGAGGAACCATACAAACAACTGTAGAGAAAGTGTTGTCACTGTCTGAAGTATATCACAATCAGAAATGTGATTTCCTGCTGGATCTGTACTCACATGTGAAGGACTATGAGACTCAAACAGGCAGGAGTGTCCTTCCAGCATTACAGCCAGTTTACCAGTCAGCTCCTGCAGTCTGGTTCATAGACCTCTCAGAGAGAAAGGCCTCCCTCCTCCTAGAAGTGCTGAAACTCCAACCAGAGAAGAAACCAGTAAAGCTGAAGGGCTGGTCAGATGAAGAGAGTGAAGTGAGGAGTTTCCTTCAGTGTCTGCCCTACATCTCACAGCTGAGGTGAGTTGGATCCGTACAGTTCCGAGATTGTAGTTGTCTGTCCCTGTTTTTCCCTTTAGAGAGGATGCGTTTAGCTTTCTGCAGTAACTTAAAAAACTAAACAGACACATACCGTTTGGAAAATATGCAATCGTTGTGGTCAGGATTTTAAGGAACAATTTAAGTGGATGATGAGTTTAGAAAGATAGTCATTGTATTTTACCCACCATAATATCACCATCAGAAATTCAAATATCTCTCACATATTCATCTATTTGTTGTTTAACTGTTCTTGCAGTTTTCCTCCACCACAGATTCAGAGAAGTTCCCCCGAAGAGAGGACAAAGAGAGAGAAGATATTCCTACTGAATCTGTGTCTTCAAGCAGCTCTCCATGAGAGAGGAACCATACAAACAACTGTAGAGAAACTGTTGTCAATGTGTGAAGTATATCACTATCAGAAATGTGATTTCCTGCTGGATCTGTACTCTCATGTGAAGGACTATGAGACTCAAACAGGCAGGAGTGTCCTTCCAGCATTACAGACAGTTTACCAGTCAGCTCCTGCAGTCTGGTCCATAGACCTCTCAAAGAGAAAGGCCTCCCTCCTCCTAGAAGTGCTGAAACTCCAACCAGAGAAGAAACCAGTAGAGCTGAAGGACTGGTCAGATGAAGAGAGTGAAGTGAGGAGTTTCCTTCAGTGTCTGCCCTACATCTCACAGCTGAGGTGAGTCTGAACATGTGTGGTGGTTAGTGATTATGTGATGCTAGTGATTATTGTCTTGTAGAAACATTGTAATATAAAACTTCAAGTGTTGGTGAATCTGGTAACATTTATCCCCTGATTTCCTGACATAACAAATGTTGCATTACTAAATGTCACACATACATCATGTGAATGTGAATGTGAAATTAAATAATTGTACATATAAGTAAAGCACATTATGTAAATGTGTAACTACTTCATATATCTTTAGCTATGACTGGTTTCATGTGTTCATCCATGTCTGAATCAGCTGTTACTGTCCATGTTGCAGTTTCTATCCATGGAGGTCTGAACACTCAAAGCGGATCAAGTTCCTGGTGGATCTCCTGTCTCAAGCAGCAGAGTGGGAGGAGCAGACAGGAGAGAAGACACTGAAGCTGGTATCATCAGTGTGGACTTACAGCACCTTTCCTTTTCTCAGTGGAGACAATTCTGAACAGATTGATTTCCTGCTGGATCTGTACTCACATGTGAAGGACTATGAGACTCAAACAGGCAGGAGTGTCCTTCCAGCATTACAGCCAGTTTACCAGTCAGCTCCTGCAGTCTGGTCCATAGACCTCTCAGAGAGAAAGGCCTCCCTCCTCCTAGAAGTGCTGAAACTCCAACCAGAGAAGAAACCAGTAGAGCTGAAGGGCTGGTCAGATGAAGAGAGTGAAGTGAGGAGTTTCCTTCAGTGTCTGCCCTACATCTCACAGCTGAGGTGAGTGTTTTTTTCTTCAGAGATGTGTCATATTGTACCAGCTATTTATCTTGTTAATAAGACATCTGTTTATCCAAATCACTCCATTAGTCTTTATTTGCCATTCTGCCATGTAAACATTATTATTTGTCTGTGGGTGATTCCTCTGCATGACTTAACCAGAGAATCTAGGCTAACATGTAGTAACAATGTTTCTCTGTCTTCTCATTCAGGTTGTTTGTTGGTTATGATAAAGAGGCCTGGTCAGTTCTGTCTAAACTCAGTGTTGCTGCAGCTGAGTATGATACAGAGACAGGAGAAAATATCTTAAAGACATTATCCTCCATGTGCAGATACACATATGATGATGGTAATGATCCATTTAGAGAGAGTGATTTCCTGCTGGATCTGTACTCACATGTGAAGGACTATGAGACTCAAACAGGCAGGAGTGTCCTTCCAGCATTACAGCCAGTTTACCAGTCAGCTCCTGCAGTCTGGTCCATAGACCTCTCAAAGAGAAAGGCCTCCCTCCTCCTAGAAGTGCTGAAACTCCAACCAGAGAAGAAACCAGTAGAGCTGAAGGACTGGTCAGCTGAAGAGAGTGAAGTGAGGAGTTTCCTTCAGTGTCTGCCCTACATCTCACAGCTGAGGTGAGGGAGTTTATCCAACAAGAGTCCATGTGTCATTGAACTGGTGGAGATAGTATTTCTGTTTTTACATCGTCTTTATCTGTTTAATACATGAACATATGAAGATGCTGTAGAAACTGTAATTCAGTAGGAATTGAAATTGAACAAAATTCCAATTCATAGTTGTATTGTTACAGAAAGTTGGAGTCATAAAGTGCTATTGGTTTTCAGTTCCCCAACCCTGTTACTCATATCAGTCCTCATCACTCACCTGTACATCATCTGTGTTTTAAACTGTTTGTTCAGATTTCCTCTACTGAAGCATAATATAGAGAGGACAAAGAGAGAGAAGATATTCCTACTGAATCTGTGTCTTCAAGCAGCTCTCCATGAGAGAGGAACCATACAAACAACTGTAGAGAAAGTGTTTTCACTGTCTGAAGTATATCACAGTCAGAAATTTGATTTCCTGCTGGATCTGTACGCACATGTGAAGGACTATGAGACTCAAACAGGCAGGAGTGTCCTTCCAGCATTACAGCCAGTTTACCAGTCAGCTCCTGCAGTCTGGTCCGTAGACCTCTCAGAGAGAAAGGCCTCCCTCCTCCTAGAAGTGCTGAAACTCCAACCAGAGAAGAAACCAGTAGAGCTGAAGGGCTGGTCAGATGAAGAGAGTGAAGTGAGGAGTTTCCTTCAGTGTCTGCCCTACATCTCACAGCTGAGGTGAGTGTTTTTTTTCCAGAGATGTGTCATATTGTACCAGCTATTTATCTTGTTAATAAGACATCTGTTTATCCAAATCACAACATTAGTATTTTTTTTACATTCTGCCATGTAAACATTATTTGTCTGTGGGTGATTCCTCTGCATGACTTAACCAGAGAATCTAGGATAACATGTAGTAACAATGTTTATCTGTCTTCTCATTCAGGTTGTTTGTTGGTTATGATAAAGAGGCCTGGTCAGTTCTGTCTAAACTCAGTGTTGCTGCAGCTGAGTATGATACAGAGACAGGAGAAAATATCTTAAAGACATTATCCTCCATGTGCAGATACAAATATGATGATGGTAATGATCCATTTAGAGAGAGTGATTTCCTGCTGGATATGTACTCACATGTGAAGGACTATGAGACTCAAACAGGCAGGAGTGTCCTTCCAGCATTACAGCCAGTTTACCAGTCAGCTCCTGCAGTCTGGTCCATAGACCTCTCAGAGAGAAAGGCCTCCCTCCTCCTAGAAGTGCTGAAACTCCAACCAGAGAAGAAACCAGTAGAGCTGGACGGCTGTTCAGATGAAGAGAGTGAAGTGAGGAGTTTCCTTCAGTGTCTGCCCTACATCTCACAGCTGAGGTGAGGGAGTTTATCCAACAAGAGTCCATGTGTCATTGAACTGGTGGAGATAGTATTTCTGTTTTTACATCGTCTTTATCTGTTTAATACATGAACATATGAAGATGCTGTAGAAACTGTAATTCAGTAGGAATTGAAATTGAACAAAATTCCAATTCATAGTTGTATTGTTATAGAAAGATGGAGTCATAAAGTGCTATTGGTTTTCAGTTCCCCAACCCTGTTACTCATATCAGTCCTCATCACTCACCTGTATATCATCTGTGTTTTAAACTGTTTGTTCAGATTTCCTCTACTGAAGCATAATATAGAGAGGACAAAGAGAGAGAAGATATTCCTACTGAATCTGTGTCTTCAAGCAGCTCTCCATGAGAGAGGAACCATACAAACAACTGTAGAAAAAGTGTTTTCACTGTCTAAAGTATATCGCTATCAGAAATGTGATTTCCTGCTGGATCTGTACTCACATGTGAAGGACTATGAGACTCAAACAGGCAGGAGTGTCCTTCCAGCGTTACAGCCAGTTTACCAGTCAGCCAGTCCTGCAGTCTGGTCCATAGACCTCTCAGAGAGAAAGGCCTCCCTCCTCCTAGAAGTGCTGAAACTCCAACCAGAGAAGAAACCAGTAGAGCTGAAGGGCTGGTCAGATGAGGAGAGTGAAGTGAGGAGTTTCCTTCAGTGTCTGCCCTACATCTCACAGCTGAGGTGAGTTGGATCCGTACAGTTCAGAGATTGTAGTTGTCTGTCCCTGTATTTCCCTTTAGAGAGGAAGTTTGTAGCTTTCTGCAGTAACTTAATATACTGAACATACAAATACTGTTTAAAAAGATGCAATCTTACTTCGTGGTCAGGATTTTGAGGAACAATTGAAGTGGATGATGAATTTAGAAAGTTAGTCATTGTATTTTAACCGCTATAATATGACCATCAGAAATGCATATCATATCTTTCACATATTCATCTATTTGTTGTTTAACTGTTCTTGCAGTTTTCCTCCACCACAGGATCAGAGAAGATCCCCTGAAGAGAGGACAAAGAGAGAGAAGATATTCCTACTGAATCTGTGTCTTCAAGCAGCTCTCCATGAGAGAGGAACCATACAAACAACTGTAGAGAAACTGTTGTCACTGTCTGAAGTATATCACAGTCAGAAATGTGATTTCCTGCTGGATCTGTACTCACATGTGAAGGACTATGAGACTCAAACAGGCAGGAGTGTCCTTCCAGCATTACAGCCAGTTTACCAGTCAGCTCCTGCAGTCTGGTCCATAGACCTCTCAGAGAGAAAGGCCTCCCTCCTCCTAGAAGTGCTGAAACTCCAACCATGGAAGAAACCAGTAGAGCTGAAGGGCTGGTCAGATGAAGAGAGTGAAGTGAGGAGTTTCCTTCAGTGTCTGCCCTACATCTCACAGCTGAGGTGAGGGAGTTTATCCAACAAGAGTCCATGTGTCATTGAACTGGTGGAGATAGTATTTCTGTTAACATCGTCTTTATCTGTTTAATACATGCATATATGAAGATGCTGTTGAAACTGTAATTCAGTAGGAATTGAAATTGAACAAAATTCCAATTCATAGTTGTATTGTTATAGAAAGATGGAGTCATAAAGTGCTATTGGTTTTCAGTTCCCCAACCCTGTTAGTCATATCAGTCCTCATCACTCACCTGTATATCATCTGTGTTTTAAACTGTTTGTTCAGATTTCCTCTACTGAAGGATAATATAGAGAGGACAAGGAGAGAGAAGATATTCCTACTGAATCTGTGTCTTCAAGCAGCTCTCCATGAGAGAGGAACCATACAAACAACTGTAGAGAAACTGTTGTCACTGTCTGAAGTATATCACTATCAGACATGGGATTTCCTGCTGGATCTGTACTCACATGTGAAGGACTATGAGACTCAAACAGGCAGGAGTGTCCTTCCAGCATTACAGCCAGTTTACCAGTCAGCCAGTCCTGCAGTCTGGTCCATAGACCTCTCAGAGAGAAAGGCCTCCCTCCTCCTAGAAGTGCTGAAACTCCAACCAGAGAAGAAACCAGTAGAGCTGAAGGACTGGTCAGATGAAGAGAGTGAAGTGAGGAGTTTCCTTCAGTGTCTGCCCTACATCTCACAGCTGAGGTAAGTCTGAACATGTGTGGTGGTTAGTGATTATGTGATGCTAGTGATTATTGTCTTGTAGAAACATTTTAATATAAAACTTCAAGTGTTGGTGAATCTGGTAACATTTATACTCAGATTTCCTGACATAACAAATGTTGCATTACTAAATGTCACACATACATCATGTGAATGTCTCTAAAATTAAATACTTTTACATATAAACAAAGCACATTATGTAAATGTATAACTACTTCATATATCTTTAGCTATGACTGGTTTCATGTGTTCATCCATGTCTGAATCAGCTGTTACTGTCCTTGTTGCAGTTTCTATCCATGGAGGTCTGATCACTCAAAGCAGATCAAGTTCCTGGTGGATCTCCTGTCTCAAGCAGCAGAGTGGGAGGAGCAGACAGGAGAGAAGACACTGAAGCTGGTATCATCAGTGTGGACTTACAGCACCTTTCCTTTTCCCGATGGATACAATTCTAAACAGAGTGATTTCCTGCTGGATCTGTACTCACATGTGAAGGACTATGAGACTCAAACAGGCAGGAGTGTCCTTCCAGCATTACAGCCAGTTTACCAGTCAGCTCCTGCAGTCTGGTCCATAGACCTCTCAGAGAGAAAGGCCTCCCTCCTCCTAGAAGTGCTGAAACTCCAACCAGAGAAGAAACCAGTAGAGCTGAAGGACTGGTCAGATGAAGAGAGTGAAGTGAGGAGTTTCGTTCAGTGTCTGCCCTACATCTCACAGCTGAGGTGAGTCTGAACATGTGTGGTGGTTAGTGATTATGTGATGCTAGTGGTTATTGTCTTGTAGAAACATTTTAATATAAATCTTCAAGTGTTGGTGAATCTGGTAACATTCATCCCCTGATTTCCTGACATAACAAATGTTGCATTACTAAATGTCACACATACATCATGTGAATGTCTCTAAAATTATATACTTTTACATATAATCAAAGCACATTATGTAAATGTATAACTACTTCATATATCTTTAGCTATGACTGGTTTCATGTGTTCATCCATGTCTGAATCAGCTGTTACTGTCCTTGTTGCAGTTTCCATCCATTCTGGTCTGAACACTCAAAGCGGATCAAGTTCCTGGTGGATCTCCTGTCTCAAGCAGCAGAGTGGGAGGAGCAGACAGGAGAGAAGACACTGAAGCTGGTATCATCAATGTGGACTTACAGCACCTTTCCTTTTCTCAGTGGAGACAATTCTGAACAGAGTGATTTCCTGCTGGATCTGTACTCACATGTGAAGGACTATGAGACTCAAACAGGCAGGAGTGTCCTTCCAGCATTACAGCCAGTTTACCAGTCAGCTCCTGCAGTCTGGTCCATAGACCTCTCAGAGAGAAAGGCCTCCCTCCTCCTAGAAGTGCTGACACTCCAACCAGAGAAGAAACCAGTAGAGCTGAAGGGCTGGTCAGATGAAGAGAGTGAAGTGAGGAGTTTCCTTCAGTGTCTGCCCTACATCTCACAGCTGGGGTGAGTCTGAACATGTGTGGTGGTTAGTGATTATGTGATGCTAGTGGTTATTGTCTTGTAGAAACATTTTAATATAAATCTTCAAGTGTTGGTGAATCTGGTAACATTCATCCCCTGATTTCCTGACATAACAAATGTTGCATTACTAAATGTCACACATACATCATGTGAATGTCTCTAAAATTATATACTTTTACATATAATCAAAGCACATTATGTAAATGTATAACTACTTCATATATCTTTAGCTATGACTGGTTTCATGTGTTCATCCATGTCTGAATCAGCTGTTACTGTCCTTGTTGCAGTTTCCGTCCATGGTGGTCTGATCCCTCAAAGCAGATCAAGTTCCTGGTGGATCTCCTGTCTCAAGCAGCAGAGTGGGAGGAGCAGACAGGAGAGAAGACACTGAAGCTGGTATCATCAATGTGGACTTACAGCACCTTTCCTTTTCTCAGTGGAGACAATTCTGAACAGAGTGATTTCCTGCTGGATCTGTACTCACATGTGAAGGACTATGAGACTCAAACAGGCAGGAGTGTCCTTCCAGCATTACAGCCAGTTTACCAGTCAGCCAGTCCTGCAGTCTGGTTCATAGACCTCTCAAAGAGAAAGGCCTCCCTCCTCCTAGAAGTGCTGAAACTCCAACCACAGAAGAAACCAGTAGAGCTGAAGGGCTGGTCAGATGAAGAGAGTGAAGTGAGGAGTTTCCTTCAGTGTCTGCCCTACATCTCACAGCTGGGGTGAGTCTGAACATGTGTGGTGGTTAGTGATTATGTGATGCTAGTGGTTATTGTCTTGTAGAAACATTTTAATATAAATCTTCAAGTGTTGGTGAATCTGGTAACATTCATCCCCTGATTTCCTGACATAACAAATGTTGCATTACTAAATGTCACACATACATCATGTGAATGTCTCTAAAATTATATACTTTTACATATAATCAAAGCACATTATGTAAATGTATAACTACTTCATATATCTTTAGCTATGACTGGTTTCATGTGTTCATCCATGTCTGAATCAGCTGTTACTGTCCTTGTTGCAGTTTCCGTCCATGGTGGTCTGATCCCTCAAAGCAGATCAAGTTCCTGGTGGATCTCCTGTCTCAAGCAGCAGAGTGGGAGGAGCAGACAGGAGAGAAGACACTGAAGCTGGTATCATCAATGTGGACTTACAGCACCTTTCCTTTTCTCAGTGGAGACAATTCTGAACAGAGTGATTTCCTGCTGGATCTGTACTCACATGTGAAGGACTATGAGACTCAAACAGGCAGGAGTGTCCTTCCAGCATTACAGCCAGTTTACCAGTCAGCTCCTGCAGTCTGGTCCATAGACCTCTCAGAGAGAAAGGCCTCCCTCCTCCTAGAAGTGCTGACACTCCAACCAGAGAAGAAACCAGTAGAGCTGAAGGGCTGGTCAGATGAAGAGAGTGAAGTGAGGAGTTTCCTTCTGTGTCTGCCCTACATCTCACAGCTGAGGTGAGTCTGAACATGTGTGGTGGTTAGTGATTATGTGATGCTAGTGATTATTATCTTGTAGAAACATTGTAATATACAGCTTCAAGTGTTGGTGAATCTGGTAACATGTATCCCCTGATTTCCTGACATAACAAATGTTGCATTACTAAATGTCACACATACATAATGTGAATGTCTCTAAAATTAAATACTTTTACATATAATCAAAGCACATTATGTAAATGTATAACTACTTCATATATCTTTAGCTATGACTGGTTTCATGTGTTCATCCATGTCTGAATCAGCTGTTACTGTCCTTGTTGCAGTTTCTATCCATGGAGGTCTGAACACTCAAAGCTGATCAAGTTCCTGGTGGATCTCCTGTCTCAAGCAGCAGAGTGGGAGGAGCAGACAGGAGAGAAGACACTGAAGCTGGTATCATCAATGTGGACTTACAGCACCTTTCCTTTTCTCTATGGAGACAATTCTGAACAGAGTGATTTCCTGCTGGATCTGTACTCACATGTGAAGGACTATGAGACTCAAACAGGCAGGAGTGTCCTTCCAGCATTACAGCCAGTTTACCAGTCAGCCAGTCCTGCAGTCTGGTCCATAGACCTCTCAGAGAGAAAGGCCTCCCTCCTCCTAGAAGTGCTGAAACTCCAACCAGAGAAGAAACCAGTAGAGCTGAAGGGCTGGTCAGATGAAGAGAGTGAAGTGAGGAGTTTCCTTCAGTGTCTGCCCTACATCTCACAGCTGAGGTGAGTTGGATCCGTACAGTTCAGAGATTGTAGTTGTTTGTCCCTGTATTTCCCTTTAGAGAGGAAGTTTATAGCTTTCTGCATTAACTTAATATACTAAACATACACATACTGTTTAAAAAGATGCAATCTTACTTCGTGGTCAGGATTTTAAGGAACAATTTAAGTGGATGGTGAGTTTAGAAAGATAGTCATTGTATTTTACCCACAATAATGTGACCATCAGAAATTCAAATATCTCTCACATATTCATCTATTTGTTGTTTAACTGTTCTTGCAGTTTTCCTCCACCACAGGATCAGAGAAGATCCCCTGAAGAGAGGACAAAGAGAGAGAAGATATTCCTACTGAATCTGTGTCTTCAAGCAGCTCTGCATGAGAGAGGAACCATACAAACAACTGTAGAGAAACTGTTGTTGCTGTCTAAAGTATATTACAATCAGAAATGTGATTTCCTGCTGGATCTGTACACACATGTGAAGGACTATGAGACTCAAACAGGCAGGAGTGTCCTTCCAGCATTACAGCCAGTTTACCAGTCAGCTCCTGCAGTCTGGTCCATAGACCTCTCAGAGAGAAAGTCCTCCCTCCTCCTAGAAGTGCTGAAACTCCAACCAGAGAAGAAACCAGTAGAGCTGAAGGGCTGGTCAGATGAAGAGAGTGAAGTGAGGAGTTTCCTTCAGTGTCTGCCCTACATCTCAAAGCTGAGGTGAGTGGGTTTTCATATAAATGTTTTCTCTTGTAGTTTTCTCATGTTTATGATATAATAATACTCTAATAATATCTACATGTTTCAACAAGTTAATTCTGTCCCTTGTTTATCCTCAGTTCAGTATCTGCTAATATCAGATATTTTTATTTTCTAGTTAAATTGATTTTGTACATCACATCAGTGTCAGATTGTCTGGATCAGTTTTTACTATCCTTGTTGTAGTTTCTGTCCATGGTGGCCTGATCCCTCAAAGCGGATCAAGTTCCTGGTGGATCTCCTGTCTCAAGCAGCAGAGTGGGAGGAGCAGACAGGAGAGAAGACACTGAAGCTGGTATTATCAGTGTGGACTTACAGCACCTTTCCTTTTCTCAGTGGAGACAATTCTGAACAGAGTGACTTCCTGCTGGATCTGTACTCACATGTGAAGGACTATGAGACTCAAACAGGCAGGAGTGTCCTTCCAGCATTACAGCCAGTTTACCAGTCAGGTCCTGCAGTCTGGTTCATAGACCTCTCAAAGAGAAAGGCCTCCATCCTCCTAGAAGTGCTGAAACTCCAACCAGAGAAGAAACCAATAGAGCTGGAGGGCTTGTCAGATGAAGAGAGTGAAGTGAGGAGTTTCCTTCAGTGTCTGCCCTACATCTCACAGCTGAGGTGAGTCTGAACATGTGTGGTGGTTAGTGATTATGTGTCATGAGCCGTCGTGGATGTGGTGGAGGAGTCAAGTGCAGGAAGCAGAGGTTAGTCCAACAATACTTTTAATAGTGTCCAAAGTAAGTGTACAAGCCCCGACCTCGAAAACACGAAGAGGCGAGGAACATTACGCACACGCGTAAAACACTTCAACAAGGCAAAATAGACACGGAAAAATAAACACGTATCAAACAACGTGGCAACGGACAACAACACACAAAAACCCTAGATTACAACATGGAACTTATAAGACACGTAATCAACACTAAAACAAACACAGGTGTGACAGACAGACAAAAGCAATGGAACACAGAAACATAGAGCGGTGGCAGCTAGTACTCCGGGGACGGCGAACGCCGAAGCCTGCCCGAACCAGGAGGAGGAGCAGCCTCGGCCGAAACCGTGACAGTACCCCCCCCTTGACGCGCGGCCCCAGCCGCGCGCCGACCCCGGCCTCGGGGACGGCCAGGAGGACGCGGACCCGGGCGCGTGGGATGCCCATGGTGAAACTCTGTCAGGAGGGATGGATCTAGTATGTCCCTCCTGGGCACCCAGCACCGTTCCTCCGGACCGTACCCCTCCCACTCCACGAGATACTGGAGACCACTCATCCGGCGTCTCAAGTCCAAGATGGTCCGGACTCTGTACGCCGGGGCCCCCTCGTTTTCCAAAGGGGGCGTAGGGGTCTCTCCTATCTCATCCTCTTGGAGTGGGCCAGCTACCACCGGCCTGAGAAGAGACACATGGAACGAGGGGTTAATATTTTTATACTCTATAGGCAGTTGTAATCTGTAACACACCTCGTTCAATCTTCTCAGGACTTTGAAGGGCCCCACAAACCGCCGACCCAGCTTCCGGCAGGGCAGGTGGAGGGGCAGGTTTTGAGTCGAGAGCCAGACTCGATCTCCCGGTGCGTACACCGGTGCCTCACTGCGGTGACGGTCGGCGCTCGCCTTTTGGTGACGGATGGCACGCTGCAGATGGACATGGGCAGCGTCCCACGTCTCTTCCGAGCGCCGAATCCACTCGTCCACCGCAGGGGCCTCGATCTGGCTCTCGTGCCACGGAGCCAGGACCGGCTGATAACCTAAAACACACTGGAAAGGTGTTAAGTTGGTGGAGGAGTGGCGGAGAGAGTTCTGGGCCATCTCTGCCCAGGGGATGAACCTCGACCACTCCTCCGGCCGGTCCCGGCAATAGGACCTCAAAAACCTACCCACATCCTGGTTGACTCGTTCCACCTGCCCATTACTCTCTGGGTGGTACCCCGAGGTAAGGCTTACCGAGACCCCCAACCGTTCCATGAACGCTCCCCAAACTCTGGAAGTGAACTGGGGACCTCGGTCAGACACAATATCCTCGGGGACTCCATAGTGCCGGAACACATGGGTAAAGAGAGCCTCAGCGGTTTGTAGGGCAGTAGGGAGACCCGGCATGGGAAGGAGACGACAGGCCTTAGAAAACCGATCCACAACGACCAATATGGTGGTATTCCCCTGGGAGGGGGGTAGGTCAGTTACGAAATCCACCGATAGGTGGGACCATGGTCGTTGTGGAACGGGCAGGGGATGTAGCTTACCCCTGGGCAAATGTCTAGGCGCCTTACACTGGGCACACACCGAGCAGGAGGAGACATAAACCCTCACATCCCTGGCTAACATTGGCCACCAGTATTTCATGCTAAGACAGTGCACGGTCCGGCCAATACCTGGATGTCCAGAGGAGG
This sequence comes from Coregonus lavaretus, assembly GCF_964263955.1. Classification (NCBI taxonomy): domain Eukaryota; kingdom Metazoa; phylum Chordata; class Actinopteri; order Salmoniformes; family Salmonidae; genus Coregonus; species Coregonus lavaretus. Next base: position 77,972 of record NW_028162456.1, on the reverse strand, counting down.
GTGATGTATGAGCCCAATAAATAAGACGATCGCGGACCTCGAGCGGAACGTACGTCCGCCCCACAGGACACGCGGGGGGAGTAGGGTCGGTACGCAGTGCCCGCTCGATTTCCGTATCGACCTCCCATACTACCGGAGCCACCAAACAAGATTCCGGCAATATGGAAGTAGGCTCGTTGGACCTCTCCTCCGTGTCATACCGCCGGGACAGTGCGTCTGCCTTAACATTCTGGGACCCAGGGATGTATGTGATCTTAAAAACAAACCGGGTTAGGAACATATTCCACCTAGCCTGACGAGGGTTCAATCTCCTAGCTGCCCGGATGTACTCCAGGTTACGGTGATCAGTCAGAATGAGAAAAGGGTGTTGAGCCCCCTCAAGCCAATGCCTCCACACCTTTAGGGCTTGGACTACGGCTAACAACTCCCTATCCCCAACATCATAGTTGCGCTCCGCCGAGCTGAGCTTCTTCGAGTAGAAAGCACAGGGGCGGAGTTTAGGTGGCGCGCCGGACCGCTGTGACAGGACTGCCCCAATACCGGTCTCGGACGCGTCCACCTCAACCTGGAATGGTAAAGAGGGATCCGGATGCGCCAGCACCGGAGCCGAGGTGAACAGGTTCTTAAGCTTGATAAATGCCTTGTCCGCCTCAGCCGACCACCGCAAACGAACCGGACCCCCCTTTAGCAGGGACGTAATGGGAGCTGCAACCTGTCCAAAACCCCGAATAAACCTCCGGTAGTAATTAGCAAAACCCAAGAACTGCTGCACCTCTTTTACAGTGGTTGGAGTTTGCCAATTACGCACGGCCGATACCCGGTCTACCTCTATCTCCACACCAGCCGAGGACAACCGATAACCCAAAAAGGAGACGGACTCCTGGAAGAACAGGCATTTCTCTGCCTTGACATACAAGTCATGCTCCAACAGTCTTCTCAATACTCGGCGCACCTGGGCTACATGCTCGGCTCGTGTAGAAGAGTACACCAGGATGTCGTCGATGTAAACTACTACACCCTGCCCATGCATGTCCCGGAAAATCTCGTCAACAAAGGATTGGAAGACTGACGGAGCATTCATTAACCCGTATGGCATGACGAGATACTCGTAATGACCCGAGGTGGTGCTAAATGCTGTCTTCCATTCATCCCCCTCCCTAATGCGCACCAGATTGTACGCGCTCCTGAGATCCAACTTTGTGAAGAATCGCGCTCCGCGTAATGATTCCGTCATCGTCGCAATCAGTGGCAGTGGGTAACTCGAGGAGACTGGGGAAGTAGAGGGCCGTATGTATCCCTGTGCCAAGGACTCGGCTATGTATGTCTCCATAGCCGCTGTCTCCTCTTGAGACAGGGGATACACATGACTCCGAGGAAGAGCCGCTCCTGTTTGGAGATTTATCGCACAGTCCCCCTGTCTATGAGGAGGTAGCCGTGCTGCCCTCGATTTGCTAAACACAAGTGCTAAATCCTCATACTCGGGGGGAATGCGCAGTGCGGGCACTTGGTTCGGACTCTCTACCGAGGTCGCCCCTACGGAAACACCTAGACATCTCCCTACACACTGAGCAGACCACTCCATAAGAGCCCTCTGTTGCCACGCTATAGTAGGATCATGGGTGCTCAACCAGGGAAGGCCCAACACCACGGGATACGCAGGAGAGTCAATCAGATAAAACTGAATGCTCTCCTCATGACCCCCCTGCGTCGTCATAGTCAGTGGTGCTGTGACCTCCCTGATTAGGCCCGACCCCAACGGCCGGCTGTCTAGTGCGTGGACAGGAAATGGATTGTCTACCGACCGAAGGGGAATCCTTAACCTACTACAAAATGCCCGATCAATAAAGTTCCCAGCTGCGCCTGAATCTACTAGCGCCTTATGCTGGGAATGAGGTGCCACCTGTGGAAACCTCACAGGAATGCTCATGTGACCAACAGAGAGCTCTGGGTGAGTGGAGCGTCTACTCACCTGAAATGACTCCCCAGTGCGTGGCCTGTTGTCACCTCTCCCAGGAGACCCTCCCCAGCACCTGGCCGCAGTGTGTCCTCCACGACCGCAGGTGGTGCAGTGGCTGGCCCCCCTCGGGTTCCCTCTCCTCCTCTCTCTAGCGCCAGCACCCCCTAGCTCCATGGGAATCGGCTCGGGGGCGCTGGAGGGTGGACTGGACGACCCCCACTCGGGACGTCCGCGGGTAGCCAGCAGGGTATCCAGACGGATGGAAACGTCCACCAACTGGTCAAACGACAGGTTGGTGTCCCTGCAGGCCAGCTCCCTACGAACGTCCTCGCGTAGACTACATCGGTACTGGTCGATGAGGGCCCTCTCATTCCACCCCGCATCTGCCGCTAGTGTCCGGAACTCCAGTGAGAACTACTGTGCGCTCCTCCTCCCCTGTCGGAGGTGGAATAGACGCTCTCCCGCCGCTTTCCCCTCAGGGGGATGATCGAAAACAGTCCTGAAGCGGCGAGAGAACTCCGCGTAGGTGATGGTAGCGGCGTTGTTTCCCCTCCATTCGGCGTTGGCCCATTCCAACGCTTTGCCGGAGAGACAGGAGATGAGGGAGGAGACGCTCTCGTATCCCGAGGGCGCCGGGTGTATAGTGGCAAGGTACAGTTCTACCTGCAGAAGGAATCCCTGACACCCGGCTGCAGAACCGTCATATGCCCTCGGGAGTGAGAGCCGAATGCCACTGGGTTCCGGTACTGAGAGAGGAGGACTGGCCGTTGGTGATGCGATGTTGTAAGGGTCCTCAGAGTTCACCAAACGGCGCAGGGTGTTGGACACCTTGTCCATAGCAGTCCCGAGTTGCTGGATCATGGCGTCCTGGAAATTGATCCGGTCCAGCAGGGATTCGGGAGACGCCGCTGATCCTGCTGACTCCATGATGGTGTGTTGTTCTGTCATGAGCCGTCGTGGATGTGGTGGAGGAGTCAAGTGCAGGAAGCAGAGGTTAGTCCAACAAGACTTTTAATAGTGTCCAAAGTAAGTGTACAAGCCCCGACCTCGAAAACACGAAGAGGCGAGGAACATTACGCACACGCGTAAAACACTTCAACAAGGCAAAATAGACACGGAAAAATAAACACGTATCAAACAACGTGGCAACGGACAACAACACACAAAAACCCTAGATTACAACATGGAACTTATAAGACACGTAATCAACACTAAAACAAACACAGGTGTGACAGACAGACAAAAGCAATGGAACACAGAAACATAGAGCGGTGGCAGCTAGTACTCCGGGGACGGCGAACGCCGAAGCCTGCCCGAACCAGGAGGAGGAGCAGCCTCGGCCAAAACCGTGACAGTATGTGATGCTAGTGATTATTGTCTTGTAGAAACATTGTAATATAGAACTTCAAGTGTTGGTGAATCTGGTAACATTTATCCCCTGATTTCCTGACATAACAAATGTTACATTACTAAATGTCACACATACATCATGTGAATTTCTCTAAAATTAAATAATTTTACATATAATCAAAGCACATTATGTAAATGTATAACTACTTCATACATCTTTAGCTATGACTGGTTTCATGTGTTCATCCATGTCTGAATCAGCTGTTACTGTCCTTGTTGCAGTTTCTATCCATGGAGGTCTGAACACTCAAAGCTGATCAAGTTCCTGGTGGATCTCCTGTCTCAAGCAGCAGAGTGGGAGGAGCAGACAGGAGAGAAGACACTGAAGCTGGTATCATCAATGTGGACTTACAGCACCTTTCCTTTTCTCTATGGAGACAATTCTGAACAGAGTGATTTCCTGCTGGATCTGTACTCACATGTGAAGGACTATGAGACTCAAACAGGCAGGAGTGTCCTTCCGGCATTACAGCCAGTTTACCAGTCAGCTCCTGCAGTCTGGTCCATAGACCTCTCAGGGAGAAAGGCCTCCCTCCTCCTAGAAGTGCTGAAACTCCAACCAGAGAAGAAACCAGTAGAGCTGAAGGGCTGGTCAGATGAAGAGAGTGAAGTGAGGAGTTTCCTTCAGTGTCTGCCCTACATCTCACAGCTGAGGTGAGTTGGATCCGTACAGTTCAGAGATTGTAGTTGTTTGTCCCTGTATTTCCCTTTAGAGAGGAAGTTTGTAGCTTTCTGCATTAACTTAATATACTAAACATACACATACTGTTTAAAAATATGCAATCTTACTTCGTGGTCAGGATTTTAAGGAACAATTTAAGTAGATGGTGAGTTTAGAAAGATAGTCATTGTATTTTACCCACCATAATGTGACCATCAGAAATTCAAATATCTCTCACATATTCATCTATTTGTTGTTTAACTGTTCTTGCAGTTTTCCTCCACCACAGGATCAGAGAAGATCCCCTGAAGAGAGGACAAAGAGAGAGAAGATATTCCTACTGAATCTGTGTCTTCAAGCAGCTCTGCATGAGAGAGGAACCATACAAACAACTGTAGAGAAACTGTTGTCACTGTCTGAAGTATATCACAATCAGAAATGGGATTTCCTGCTGGATCTGTACTCACATGTGAAGGACTATGAGACTCAAACAGGCAGGAGTGTCCTTCCAGCATTACAGCCAGTTTACCAGTCAGCTCCTGCAGTCTGGTCCATAGACCTCTCAAAGAGAAAGGCCTCCCTCCTCCTAGAAGTGCTGAAACTCCAACCAGAGAAGAAACCAGTAGAGCTGAAGGACTGGTCATATGAAGAGAGTGAAGTGAGGAGTTTCCTTCAGTGTCTGCCCTACATCTCACAGCTGAGGTGAGTCTGAACATGTGTGGTAGTTAGTGATTATGTGATGCTAGTGATTATTATCTTGTAGAAACATTGTAATATGAAACTTCAAGTGTTGGTGAATCTGGTAAGGTTTATCCCCTGATTTCCTGACATAACAAATGTTGCATTACTAAATGTCACACATACATCATGTGAATGTCTCTAAAATTAAATACTTTTACATATAATCAAAGCACATTATGTAAATGTATAGCTACTTCATATATCTTTAGCTATGACTGGTTTCATGTGTTCATCCATGTTTGAATCAGCTGTTACTGTCCTTGTTGCAGTTTCTGTCGATGGAGGTCTTATTCCTCAAAGCGGATCAAGTTCCTGGTGGATCTCCTGTCTCAAGCAGCAGAGTGGGAGGAGCAGACAGGAGAGAAGACACTGAAGCTGGTATCATCAATGTGGACTTACAGCACCTTTCCTTTTCTCAGTGGAGACAATTCTAAACAGAGTGATTTCCTGCTGGATCTGTACGCACATGTGAAGGACTATGAGACTCAAACAGGCAGGAGTGTCCTTCCAGCATTACAGCCAGTTTACCAGTCAGCCAGTCCTGCAGTCTGGTCCATAGACCTCTCAGAGAGAAAGGCCTCCCTCCTCCTAGAAGTGCTGACACTCCAACCAGAGAAGAAACCAGTAGAGCTGAAGGGCTGGTCAGATGAAGAGAGTGAAGTGAGGAGTTTCCTTCAGTGTCTGCCCTACATCTCACAGCTGAGGTGAGTTGGATCAGTACAGTTCAGGGATTGTAGTTGTCTGTCCCTGTATTTCCCTTTAGAGAGGAAGTTTGTAGCTTTCTGCAGTAACTTAATATACTGAACATACACATACCGTTTAAAAAGATGCAATCTTACTTCGTGGTCAGGATTTTGAGGAACAATTGAAGTGGATGATGAATTTAGAAAGTTAGTCATTGTATTTTAACCGCTATAATGTGACCATCAGAAATGCATATCATATCTCTCACATATTCATCTATTTGTTGTTTAACTGTTCTTGCAGTTTTCCTCCACCACATGATCAGAGAAGATCCCCTGAAGAGAGGACAAAGAGAGAGAAGATATTCCTACTGAATCTGTGTCTTCAAGCAGCTCTCCATGAGAGAGGAACCATACAAACAACTGTAGAGAAACTGTTGTCACTGTCTAAAGTATATCACAGTCAGAAATGGGATTTCCTGCTGGATCTGTACTCACATGTGAAGGACTATGAGACTCAAACAGGCAGGAGTGTCCTTCCAGCATTACAGCCAGTTTACCAGTCAGCTCCTGCAGTCTGGTCCATAGACCTCTCAAAGAGAAAGGCCTCCCTCCTCCTAGAAGTGCTGAAACTCCAACCAGAGAAGAAACCAGTAAAGCTGAAGGGCTGGTCAGATGAAGAGAGTGAAGTGAGGAGTTTCCTTCAGTGTCTGCCCTACATCTCACAGCTGAGGTGAGTCTGAACATGGGTGGTGGTTAGTGATTATGTGATGCTAGTGATTATTATCTTGTAGAAACATTGTAATATGACACTTCAAGTGTTGGTGAATCTGGTAACATTTATACTCAGATTTCTTGACATAACAAATGTTGCAATACTAAATGTCACACAGATATTGTGAATTTTTCTTAAATTTTGTAATGCTAGAAATTTGTCTTTTAGAAATCTTGTGAATTTTATCTTTGAGACGTTTTGTAACATCAAACCTGAAAGTTTATACTCAGAATACCTAATCTACAAAACCAAATGTCCTGCATATTATGGAACTTTCTCTGTGACGTGGTATTACGTGTCCATATGACAGGCATGTATTCATGTACAGTGAGGTCAAAGTATTGGGACATTTATTTTGGCTCTGTACTCCAGCACTTTGGATTTTAAATGATTCAACTACAATGAGGTTAAAGTGCAGACTGTCAGCTTTAATTTGAGGGTATCTTCATCCATATCGGGTGAACTGTTTTGAAATTACAGCACTTTTTGTAAAAGTCCCCCCATTTTAGGGAACCAAAAGTATTTGGGCATATTCACTTATGTGTATTAAAGTATTCCATAGTGTAGTATTTGGTCCTATATTCCTAGAACTCAATGACTACATCAAGCTTGTGATTCTACAAATGTGTTGGATGCATTTGCTGTTTGTTTTGGTTGTGTTTCAGATTATTTAGTGTCCAATAGAAATGAAAGTTAAATAATGTATTGTGTCATTTTGGAGTCACTTTTATTGTAAATAAGAACAGAATATGTTTCTAAACACTTCTACATTAATGTGGATGCTTCCATGATCTCGGATAATCCTGAATGAATTGTGAATAATGATGAGTGGGAAGGTTACAGAGGCATAAATATTATACCTTCCAAAGACAATGCTAACCCCTCCCTGTTATTGTAATGGTGAGAGGTTAGCATGTCTTGCGGGTATGATATAAAATGCTAACCCCTCCCTGTTATTGTAATGGTGAGAGGTTAGCATGTCTTGGGGGTATGATATAAAATGCTAACCCCTCCCTGTTATTGTAATGGTGAGAGGTTAGCATGTCTTGGGGGTATGATATAAAATGCTAACCCCTACCTGTTATTGTAATGGTGAGAGGTTAGCATGTCTTGGGGATATGATATAAAAGGCTAACCCCTCCCTGGTATTGTAATGGTGAGAGGTTAGCATGTCTTGGGGGTATGATATAAAATGTTAACCCCTACCTGTTATTGTAATGGTTAGAGGTTAGCATGTCTTGGGGGTATGATATAAAATGCTAACCCCTACCTGTTATTGTAATGGTGAGAGGTTAGCATGTCTTGGGGGTATGATATAAAATGTTAACCCCTCCCTGTTATTGTAATGGTGAGAGGTTAGCATGTCTTGGGGGTATGATATAAAATGCTAACCCCTCCCTGTTATTGTAATGGTGAGAGGTTAGCATGTCTTGGGGGTATGATATAAAATGCTAACCCCTACCTGTTATTGTAATGGTGAGAGGTTAGCATGTCTTGGGGGTATGATATAAAATGCTAACCCCTCCCTGTTATTGTAATGGTGAGAGGTTAGCATGTCTTGGGGTTATGATATAAAATGCTAACCCCTACCTGTTATTGTAATGGTGAGAGGTTAGCATGTCTTGGGGGTATGATATAAAATGCTAACCCCAACCTGTTAGTGTAATGGTGAGAGGTTAGCATGTCTTGGGGATATGATATAAAATGCTAACCCCTACCTGGTATTGTAATGGTGAGAGGTTAGCATGTCTTGGGGGTATGATATAAAATGCTAACCCCTACCTGTTATTGTAATGGTGAGAGGTTAGCATGTCTTGGGGGTATGATATAAAATGCTAACCCCTACCTGTTAGTGTAATGGTGAGAGGTTAGCATGTCTTGGGGGTATGATATAAAATGCTAACCCCTACCTGTTATTGTAATGGTGAGAGGTTAGCATGTCTTGGGGGTATGATATGAAATGCTAACCACTACCTGTTATTGTAAATTCTTGACAAAAACATTCTAATTGAATCCAGTTTAATTCCAGGTTATCCCCTGATTTCCTGGCATAACAAAGTTGCATTACTAAATGTCACACATACATCATGTGACTGTCTCTAAAAGTAAATACTTTTACATATAAACAAAGCACATTATGTAAATGTATAACTACTTCATATATCTTTAGCTATGACTGGTTTCATGTGTTCATCCATGTCTGAATCAGCTGTTACTTTCCTTGTTGCAGGTTCTATCCATGGAGGTCTGATCACTCAAAGCGGATCAAGTTCCTGGTGGATCTCCTGTCTCAAGCAGCAGAGTGGGAGGAGCAGACAGGAGAGAAGACAATGAAGCTGGTATCATCAATGTGGACTTACAGCACCTTTCCTTTTCCATATGGAGACAATTCTAAACAGAGTGATTTCCTGCTGGATCTGTACTCACATGTGAAGGACTATGAGACTCAAACAGGCAGGAGTGTCCTTCCAGCATTACAGCCAGTTTACCAGTCAGCTCCTGCAGTCTGGTCCGTAGACCTCTCAAAGAGAAAGGCCTCCCTCCTCCTAGAAGTGCTGAAACTCCAACCGGAGAAGAAACCAGTAGAGCTGAAGGGCTGGTCAGATGAAGAGAGTGAAGTGAGGAGTTTCCTTCAGTGTCTGCCCTACATCTCACAGCTGAGGTGAGTCTGAACATGTGTGGTGGTTAGTGATTATGGGATGCTAGGGATTATTATCTTGTAGAAACATTGTAATATAAAACTTCAAGTGTTGGTGAATCTGGTAACATTTATACTCAGATTTCCTGACATAACAAATGTTGCATTACTAAATGTCACACATACATCATGTGAATGTCTCTAAAATTAAATACTCAGTCTCTATCCCAGAGGTTGTAAATCTCTAATAATCAGACCAAGTAGCCCAGCATACAACCATCAGGCTTTATTCATTGAGAACGTTATAAAACAAAATGGCCGTACAATCTTTTTACATTTCACACAGTTTCAGGGTGTAATAAATCTATTAATCCACCCTTTGACTAAATATTACACACATACTCACAAAATATATGTTGTTATAATAATGAATCACACACATTGAAGCATATAAGTTGATTTGCATATAAAAACATAAAATATTGTCTCATTCAATACAGGTTCTTCAGGGTTACCCCATGATTAAAAGCGTAACGTTACTCTTTAGCAATGGTACCTAACCTGTTTACCCACTATCTGGAAACAACAGTCTAAGCCTATAGTGAAGAAGATTTGCTTCATCACATCCTGCAATATTGATTAATTAGTACATCACACTTAAAACAAGACTTTAATACACAAAAGATCATTACAATAACTTTTAAACTAGAGATTTATAGTTCTAGGTTAACATCCAGTCTCAAACTATCTGAATCGTCGTCGTCCTCCACCAAGCCTGGTGGATCATATTCTTCATTCCTTAGGTCGGAGTCCGGGATTGGGCCGTATCTCACCATCTGCTGTGATACTGCTCCAACGCCTTGCTCACCAACCCTCGGGCACAGGGAATAAGACAACATCCACAAAGAACAAGCATACCCATAGACGCGATTGGCGAGCCTAAAATAGTTACAACAATAGTTTTTTATTTACCAAACGTTTGATCAAACCATCCAGTCATTGATGTATTCACCCCCCAGTTCTCAGCCCATTCTTTACTTAATGCAGTGAGACCTGCCAGTGCTCTAGTTACTGTACCATCTGGGGCTGTATTGTTGGGGATAAACGTACAACAATGACCTCCCACCATCTTGCAAATACGCCCTTCTCTGCTAAAATCATTTCGAGAACCAAACTATTCTGCAGGTCATGAGTGAGGTGGCGGATAGTTGGCCTGAGATTCTCTTCACTGCATCCCTTGTCTAATTAACAAACGTTTGTAGATGTAATTAATCCAGTCAACATTTTTATCAATTGTAACCCACCAGAAAAACGTTGTTGTAAACCCTTCTCCAATTTGATCTGCGATTCTCATTACTTTGGTGTCTATCACATTGATAATCTCCGGGGGTCATGGTGAATTGGGGTGCCTTAGTATTATCCTTTTTAAGAGTGGTTATTTTAATATCAGAACAATTAGGTGATGTTTGGTTTGATCCCAAATCTATCACACAAGAGAACATGGTCTGAGGCATATCTCTTCATGGGAGAAGTCTATGTCACGGTTTCTGCCGAGGCTGCTCCTTCTCCTTGTTCGGGCAGGGTTCGGCGGTTGTCGTCCCCGGAGTACTAGCTGCCACCGTTCGTTGTTTCTGTGTTTGTTTGGTTTGGTCTGTTTTGGTACACCTGTTTCTCATTTTGTCTTGATTATGTGTCCTTTAAGTTCTCGTTGTTTCTGTCTTGTGGTTGTGTGTAGTTGTTCCTTGTCAGCAGGTGTTTCCAGTCAGTTTGTGCTCTATTTCTGTTTTAGATAGAGTGTCCGCACTTGTTGTGCGTGTTTTGCATTTATACGCTGAGTGCGTTATTTTTCTCGTGCCTCCGGCTCTGTTTGTAGCCGTTCATTCTGTGGACTTTACTAAAGTATTTTTGGACTAGCATCTGTGTCCTGCATCTGATTCCTACACCACACCTACGCCCGCTCTGACAGTCTAATGGTATCTTGAATCCCCCATCTTGTCCTAAACTGACTTTAACTACTAAAATAATAATTCCCCCAATAGTCTTTCTTGGTTTCAGTATTTCTACGAGATCGAATCAGTGCATCATTTCCCTGTTTAGGTTGACCTGGATTAATCCATAATATGGTTAACATGATGATGCAGCTCAGAGTCCCCCAAAATCCCCCAAAAACGCCATCCCAATCCAGTCCCTGACCCACCTGCCTGGTACTTCCCCATACCCACACCTCTATAAACACCCCACAGTGATGAAAGATTGGGGTAGGGTTTCTTCGTTAACAGAGTTTACCCCTGAACCCTAATGGTGTCTGTTCTTCTCTTTAACTCTGTGTGTGTTCAACGGTGTTGGTATGTGGGCCTACCTTTTTGCAGTGGGTAACGTGGACCCAAGTAGCTCTCTCAGCTATTCTTATAGCGAAGGCAGTTACCAACAGGACTTGGTATGGTCCCTCCCAGAGGGGCTGCTTCCAATCTTTTTTCCTCAACGATTGGATCCACACCCAGTCTCCAGGTTGTATACTATGAGTCACCTTCTCCTTTAATTCTCCTGTAGGACACAAATTCTTAGACATACGGTTAACGAACAATTTTCTCATGTGTTCTGCTAGTGTATTCTCTAGTTCTATGTCTGCCTGTCTGGTCCTGCCAACTGTGGCATTCTGTAAGGTCTTCCAAACACTTTCTCAAAGGGGGATAACCCATCTTTATCTGCGGTTACTCTAAATTTCTTCCCTTCACTCCGTGATAACTCTATAAAATCAATTTCCAATTGCTGGAAAGGGTACTTAGCCGGAGGATACTCACCTTGAGGTGCCCTTTGTCTGCCCTGGTGATTATTTTGAGCACAGATAACACATCTTGAACAAAAGTTATTTTTTAAAATAATTAGTGATCCCATATGCAACAAAGTGTTGTCTAATCTGCTCTACCATCCATCCCTCCTTTTGACACATGTCACTGCCCATGTGTCAATATTACCACCTACCTAAACAATCACTTAGGTAATATTGGTAATTTATCATCCAATTGCCATCCCTTATTTATTTTTGAGACTGTCCCTTGCTTCTTTATTGCTCCTATCTTCCTGATCTCATTACTAAATAAATGATCTAGGTAATAGCTGTTTCGCATTAGATTGTGCCTTCCTCTGATTACTGCAGCTCATTGCATTAATTTAGTTTCAAATACCAACTTGTTGTTTATTAAAGCATAATAAAAATGAAATGTAAATGACAACATTTGATAATACCTCAATTTACTTCTATCCCGTAAAAGTAATCCAAGATTACTACAATTGACTAGCAACAGGTATCCCTCATTCAAGGAAAGCTCTCTCTCTCTTCTGTTATTTTGTGGTTCAAATCATATATATTATTACCAAATTATAATCTTCACACTTTTCACAGTACTATAAATTACCCTCAACTTGGTAAAATAAACTATCTTAAAGTCCTCCTCTCATGCCTTTAGAGTTACCAGTGTGGATGATTAATTAACACCAGAAGGTTAAAACAGAGTTCAGAGGCCATTGAAATCATTCAACGAACTGTTCCATCCCATAGTATACTAAACATTACCATCATTCTAAATATTTCATAAATGTTACTTATCCCAAGTGTTCATTAAGTCCTCGTGACATTTATTCTCATAAGAAATCATATATACCCTAAACTCAGTCAAAACCGAAAAACTCCATAAGATTCACTGTGTGTGCTCCTTTAAGACTTATCACCTTTGACCTGTTGAAAAACCCCTAAAATCAAAATAGCAACCCTTTATAAACATCATACTAGGTGTGTTGTTTTTTATTGGAAAACCCCAATTGAAACACAGCAACCAAAAATAGCCAGGCCCCACTTAATTTGGTAGCTCACTTTTATGACCTAAATACTGCCTAACTCAACTAAACTGCTCCCCCTATCCCTGGGCAACATTCCAATGAGATAAGCAAATCTCTTTCTCCTGGAAGAGAAATTATACATTTTGTTAACCTTCAATTACCATCAGTAATCTAAAAATGGTAAGTACACACAAAACAGATATCCCCAGTCCTAACTCATCAATAATCGTTTGTATCAATCTAATTCCTCATAACTAATCCATAAAACCACTCAAAATTCCTCGAGTATACAATGATTATGTTTAATTGATTACCCTTCAGATCATATCCTCTTTAAATCTCACAATGATTATTGAACCCCTAAATCTGCTCCATGTGATCCCATATCAAATGATCCATTATCGTTTATTTTGATCAACACCTTAGGGAAATCTTTTTCCCCTTCTATTGTTCCTGTCACCCTTCTTAATGTCATATGTAATACCTTGCTAAAACCAAGTATAGAGTTTATTTGTTATAATTCATTGGTATTAGATTTAAAAGGTGATCGAATAGCTCCTGATTTGTAATGTCATTAATGCATTTATTTTGAAAAAATGTACAAGTGAATAGGTTGGTTTACTTTTAAGTTTAAGTTCTATATCGTGGAGCTCCGTCCCATAGGGGAGCTCTGCTCCTAGTGGTTTACCCTCTGCCCTAAGGCAGCAGCAGCCTGAAACAAATTTATGCACACACCTGCAGCCAATGGGAGCACAGGTGTCCCTATAAGAGGGGATGCCTCCCCTCATTCTGCCTCCCATTATCTTCAGCGACTGGACGACTAGACTGAAGAAGCCAAGAGACGAAGAGAAGACTCAGGAAGAAATCGCCGTCGATGAGCCAGCCATCGATGTCTTCTAAATGAGCACACCAGGAGATTTTCCACCCCCAAAAGCCCTTTTCAGGGCTCAGTGCCGATGTTCCTCCATGGCATCTGCGGACCCCCACGACCTCTGTTTCGTGTGTTTGGGGCCGCAGCATGCCAAGGAAGGGACCGGCAATCCCCCTAATTGCGCCTCCTGCGCCCTCCTTCCTATGAAGGTGAGGAAGCAGCGTTGGGCGTTCTTTAGGGAGGATATCCCCCTAGAGGATGTACTGTCTCTTCTCGCCTCTGCTTCAGAGGCGTCGACGGACAGTGCTGACTCAGGGGATGACAAGGAGAAGGACGCAGAGATGGTTGTTCCAATGGAACAATCCGACCCTCTGACGCCAACCTTCAAGACCCCCTTCCCTTTGGGGAGTGAGAGGTCTTATGGCTCCTTGTGCGATGACGACACGGGCTCTGTTACGTCAGCAGCCCTGTCCTTCGCAGCGGCCTCTCTGCGTTCGGACTTTCCCGAACTCATTGAGAGAGCCGCGAATCGTCTAGAGATAGCGCTGCCCCCTGCTCCCCCCCTGTGGAGGTCGACATGATGGAGGGCGGCCCCTACTCTAGACCGAGAAAGGCAGCTGAGCCAATGGCTCCGGCTATGCCTTCTCTCTGAAAATATGTAGAGGGCTCGTGGGATACACCCCTGGCGGCGCGTTCGCCGGCCAGAGTGTACACCCCATTCACGAGAGTGGCTGGACGTGAGTGGGCTGCCAAGGGAATCCCTAGGCTCGAGAGCGCCATGGCGGCGTATCTAGTGCCGGGTTCGAGTCCCTGGGCGGCCTCCAAGAAAGCCACCTTGCCAGCGCAAAAGGACAGACTCACAGCACAGCTGGCTGAGAAGTCCTTTACGCTGGGAGCCCAGGCTGTGTCAGCGGCTAACAACATTGCCCTCCTCGTGGCCTCCCTATCCCGTCTAACAACTGAGTTGACCAGCGAGGAGATTGAAGAGGCGTCCAGGATTTCTGGCGCTATTCTTCATTTGACACAGGCATCAGCGATATGCGCAGGCCGGTCCATGGCCACCTCGGTGGTCATGGAACGTCACCTCTGGCTGTCAATGACGGCCATGAAGGAGACGGACAGAGCCTCGCTGCTAAACGCTCCCGTCTCTAGCGAGGGCCTCTTTGGGGTCGCCGTTAAGGAGGCGACGGAGCGTTTCGGCAAGCTAGACGAAGAGGAAGCACCTGGCTAAACACCTGCCATTGGCAGGCAAGTTTAGCCGGGCCTCAACTAACCCGTCAACCTCGAACGCCCCCAGTAGAACTACAGGGAGGCGACGGGCCAGGCGACAGGCGCCTACCACCGACAGCAGGCGAGCGGGCTCGGCCCCCCCAGCGACGACAGTGGTGTCGATGATTCCGCCGGCGAGAGAGGTCGTCACAAAACCGTCCTGGCAACACCAGAAGGTCAGCCAGAAACGACGGCGTCAATGACGGGACGAGGGGGAGAGGACGGATGACGGCTCGGCGCTGGGCGCGACAGAGCCCACTGTTCCCCCCCACCCTATTGTTCAGGGCATGGAGGGAAATGTTTATTGTTGTTATGTGAATAAAGAGTTGGCTCCCACTGACATTGTCACAAAAGAGCCCTTTTTCCATGACACATTGCAGAGTACTTCACGTCCTATGATTTTCTCTCACCATCCTGAGTGTAGCTCAACCCACCGAAGGTGCGTAGTTGAACACACACAGGAGAGGAAAGAGAAAAAGGTAGCAAGGCGTAGCCTTAGCTCACCTAATAAAGATATTTTACTACAGACTCCTAGGAGCTCTGTAGTAAAGGTCTCACATAGCAGGCAGCTGTCTCAGTCTAAGTATGACATGAAGACGCAGCCGCTAGCTGGGAATGACGCCTTGCTTCAGGCTATCGCCTCAGCCAGCGCAGTTCAGACCCGTGCGACGTTCACCAGAGGGCCGAAATACTAGAGTTACAGGTGTAACCAATGTATGGGCGCCCCCGGTTAATTCAGAACGTAACAATGCCCACTACTCTGAGTGCAGCTCACCACACCTAGAGTGTGCTGTTGAGCAACCTCATGAGACCAGTGAAAAATAGGTATTGTGGCGCCACCTTGTGGTACCAGTTAGAGACCACACTTTCCAGACTCTGTTGAGTACTGCAGTGGACGGATCTCATGACAAGCAGCAGTCTCAGTCAGACAATGACATGATGACGCAATTGCTATCCGGGGAGGGCGCTCTGTCTCAGGTTAATACCTCAGTCAGCGCAGCTCAAAACCGTGCTACGTTCACGGAGGGCCGGAATACTAGAGTTACAGACGTAACTGACGTATCAAGGCCTCCGATTCTCTCAGAACGTGCTGATGTTTCCTCTCCCTTTCGAGGGGGGCCCGCCTTGGGCTATTCCACCAACCCAATGCTGGGGAATAGCGGCGGCGAGGGCCATAGAGGAATACAGGTCCTTCCTACTGGATGCACCACAGCTTCGTGCGCGCCCGCTTTCTCTGCATTGCCGGCAGTGGCAACGAAGCTGTACCTTCTCACGCTGGCTAGAACAGACGATGCAGAAGGGTTATGCCCTCCAATTCCATCGAACCCCACCCCCGTTCAGGGGAGTGGTGGAGACGGTGATGAAAACGCCAGACAAAGTGGCCGCTCTAATGTCAGAGATTACGGAACGTTTGGCGAAGGAGGCGGTCACAGTAGTTCCCCGGGAGCAAAGGAACAAAGGGCTATATTCGCCTTATTTCCTAGTGCCCAAAAAGACGGGGGGAGTGAGGCTGATTTTGGATTTACGCATTCTCAACGAGAGCATAACCAAACGGCCCTTCCGAATGCTGACGACAAAACGTCTACTGGAATGTGTCCAGAAAGGAGACTTTTGTACAAGCATAGACCTAAAGGACGCGTACTTTCATGTGCCGATACAATCGCGTCACAGGAAGTTTCTGCGGTTCGCCTTTCAAGGGGTGGCGTACGAGTTCACGAGGATGCCATTCGGGTACGCCCTGGCACCTCGAACGTTTTCCAAATGTGTGGAGGCGGCATTGGAACCGTTGCGTCGTCAAGGGACAAGGCTATTAGCCTACCTAGATGACCTGCTGGTTCTCGCCCCGTCAGCAGAGCTGGCGTTCACTCACACAACACAGACAGTGATTTATCTCACGCGTCTGGGGTTCGCTGTGAATTGGAAAAAGAGCGCACCCTGGCCCAGTCATCAGATTGTCTACCTGGGGCTACAGCTAGACACTGTAATGATGAGGGCTCGAATTTCGGACCCTCGAAGGGTAGCATTGTTGCTAGCCCTGAGGAAGTGTCGTCCGAATCGCTGTCGATCATGTCACTTTTGGATCTCATGTCGTCAGCCCACTCTGTGGTTCCGCTGGGACTCCTGCACATGCGCAGAATACAGCGATGGTTCGCCCAACTAAGACTAGACCCAGTGCGTCAACGTCATCGGTTGGTGGTGGTTCCTCTCTCGCTAAGAGCAGACCTGGACTACTGGAGGAATCCGAGCGTTCTCACGCACGGAGTCCCGATGGGCAAGGTGTCATCCTACATTCCAGTATTTACAGATGCTTCTCTGACTGGATGGGGAGGGACATGTCAGACTCAAGCGATAGGAGGTGTATGGCCTCAATCAGGTCGTCACATAAACCTCTTGGAGTTGGAAACGGTTCGACTGGTTCTGACCCACTTCGCGCCTACCCTTCGGGGTCGCGATGTGCTGATCTGGTCAGACAACCGGACCACAGTAGCTCACATAAATCGCCAGGGAGGGGTCAGGTCACCTGCCCTCCACCGGGCGGCAGAGGAATTGTGGCTGTGGGCTCACAAGCACCTTCGCTCATTGAGAGCAGCACACATTCCGGGCTACTTGAACGTAGGAGCAGACCTCATGTCAAGAGGGGGTCCTCGAGACGACGAGTGGTGTCTGCATCCGGACATTGTTCTCCGAATTTGGGAACAGTTCGGGAGAGCCGAGGAGAATCTGTTCGCGTCACGCGTGAACGCGCAATGTCCCCTATGGTTCTCTCTGAGGGAACAGGACGAGCCACCACTGGGAAGAGACGCATTCGCGCACTACCCGTGGCCGAAAGTTCTCCTGTATGCATTCCCTCCGCTGTCTTGCATTCTCCCACTGCTAGCCAGGGTGAGGTCAGAGGCGCTGTCAGTGATACTGATAGCGCCCGATCGCCCGGGGGCTCCGTGGTTTGCGGAGATGAGTCAGATGTTGATTGCGCCACCTTGGCCAATTCCACATCGACGGGACGCTTTGACCCAGGCGGGAGGCTCGATAGGGCAGTGGCCCATAATCAGCCAACCACTGAAGGCTTGGTTCCTGAATGGGACAGGTTGAGGCGCCGTGGGTTATCTGATGCAGTGATCAGAACCATACAAGGTGCACGAGCCGGTTCCACTTCTAGGATGTATACCAGCAGATGGAACGTTTTTTCACGATGGTGTGACACACAAGGTGTGGACCCCATGAACTGTCAGGTTGAGAGTGTGCTCTTTTTTCTGCAGTTTATGTTTGATAAGCAGAAATCGCCCTCCACCATTAGAGTGTTTGCAGCGGCAATTTCAGCTGGTCATGAGGGGTTTGGCGGAACGAACGTGTTCAGCCACCCTTTAGTGAAACGTTTCTTATTGGGAACGCGGCGGCTTAGGCCAATGCCTAGAGCCACGCTGCCCCAGTGGGATTTGGCTTTGGTACTCGAAGCGCTATGTAAGTCGCCGTTCGAGCCATTGAATCAAATACCCCTCAAGATGCTGTCTATCAAGACGGCACTGTTGCTCGCCTTGACTACCGCTAAGCGTGTCAGTGATTTGTGTGCCCTGTCGACGAGACCCGACTGCCTTGCCATTAATGGCGATCTGAGCAGAGCGGTGTTACGTCCTAACCCGGCGTTTGTGCCGAAGGTTATTAGCGTTGTGGGCTTTTTCTCCCCCTCCTCATGGGGAGAGGAGTGAGGAAAAGCTTCATTGTCTGTGCCCAGTGCGCGCTTTGGCGTGTTACGTTGAGCGCACAGCAGCGATTAGGTCATCGCCTCAGCTGTTTGTGTGTCACGGTGCGGCTGCATTAGGTAGACCACTTTCAAAACAGCGATTGTCTCATTGGATTTGTGAAGGCATTGAGACAGCTTATGAGGTAGCAGGGCGGCAACTGCCTCAGGGTATCAGAGCTCACTCCACTCGTGGAGTAGCAGCTTCTACTACCCTCTTCAGAGGAACAGGGGTAGAGGATATTTGTAGAGCAGCGTCATGGTCGACACCGTCTCCATTTATCCGTTTCTGTCTATTAGATATGTCTTCTAACTCTTTGGCTCGATCTGTACTCAGCGTGGCTGATGGGAGATCTTGAGTAAGAAAGAGAGGAAAAAAGCAGGACTGTGGACATGGGTGTCCATCAGGTCCGCTTTGATTAGGAAGACATATTCTGTTTCTATCTATTAGATATGTCTTCTAACTGTTTGGCTCGATCTGTACTCAGCGTGGCAGAAGGGAGATTTGGAGCAAGATGGAGAGGGAAAAAGCAGGACTGTGGACATGGGTGTCCATCAGGTCCGCTTTGGTTAGGAAGACATATTCTTGTCAGATATGTTTTCTAACTTTTTGGCTCGGTCTGTACTCAGCAAAGCTGAAAGGAGATTTTGAGCCAGGAAGAGAGGATAAAGCAGGACTATGGGCAGGTTCCCATCAGGTCCGCTTTGGCTAGGAAAACATGTTTTTGATAGATAGGCTTTCTATCTCTCTGGCTCGATTGTACTCAGCATAGCTGAAGGGGAATCTTGAGCTAGAAGAGAGAAAAGCAGGACGATGGACACAGGTTTCTATCAGGTCCGCTTTGGATGGAAAGCATATCTTGTGGCATGACTCTTGACTGACAGGGTCAGTACAGTAGAGGCATGTATTGAATTGACAGAATGTGAGGTCATCCATCTGATTGTTCAGTTTAGTATGACTTATATTTTGTTCCTGCCTACTAATCTCTGGGATTCCATTGAGTGAGTGAGGCGGTCTACTGTGCACATAATGTAGAGTGATACTTGGTGTCATTCCATTAGTGGTCGGTAGTGTTTTCACAGGATATTGAGGCACATCTATCTGCTAGTACAGATTAGTGTAGCTTTTATTCTGGTGATCTGCCCACTAGTCAATGGCATTGCCATTGAACTAGGTGGGGCGGGTCTTTAACCGATGACGCGGTATATTGTGACGCCCGTAGGGGTTTTTAGTTGCAGTACTGCGGGAATTGGTTGCGGCCATTGCTAGGCTTGACCTTTTCATTTTTTAATGGGAAGTGTTAGGCTCGGCAGGGAGTACATTTTGGAGCGCTACGCTCCGCCTTAAACCACTAGGAGCAGAGCTCCCCTATGGGGCGGAGCTCCACGATATAGAACGATTAGTTACCGGAGTGTAACTCCAGTTCTATGAGTGGAGCGGAGCCCCATAGGACTTAAGGCCCTGCCGACCCTCTCTAGTCTCGCTGAAGATAATATCTCGGGAGGCAGAATGAGGGGAGGCATCCCCTCTTATAGGGACACCTGTGCTCCCATTGGCTGCAGGTGTGTGCATAAATTTGTTTCAGGCTGCTGCTGCCTTAGGGCAGAGGGTAAACCACTAGGAGCAGAGCTCCCCTATGGGGCTCCACTCCACTCATAGAACTGGAGTTACACTCCGGTAACTAATCGTTTCCCACGTATCACGTTAAAGTTTTGACCAATGAGGTAACTTGTTAAATTGTGGCCAATGGGAGAGTGGACTGGTTGCTGAGAAAGAAAAGAGAGGGAAAAGGTTGAAAGAAGGGAGAGGAGAGACGTTAGTGGGGTTGGTGAAGGAAAAACGACCAAAGGAAACGATAAAGAGAAAACAAAACCATACCTACAGAGTTTTTTTTTAAGGGAAATCCTGATTTTATTTCTATAAGAGAGTGTTTATTATTTCGTTAAGAAAGACCTAGTGGAGACTGAAGCTGCCGTCGCATTGTGGAGACATTCGACATCCTAGAGGTTAGCCTAGCATCGTGCAAGACTTGGAGAGAATTGCTTGTGACGATCAACAAGTTCGGGTTTCCAACGGATGTCTGTTGCTGCTACCGAGTACTGGCTGCATTGATAGCTGTGTTCGTTGTGGATCTTGTGAGGACACCTGCACGGAACTACTATATTTTGCTGAGGCATTATCTACGAGTAGTGAGTAACTACAAATGTGGGGTGGACTTCGGGACTTTATGTATGTCGTAATTTTTTAATGAGCTCCAACGCGTGCCCAGGGTTTAAGCAAGCTTGCAAATAATTTGGACATGGGTTGTGGAAAAATCATTGGGGTTTATTGTTTTTATTTCTTTTGATGTGATACATTGAACATTTTATTAATATAGATCTTGAACCTTATGTCTGTTGTATTGGTGGAGTCATTTACTGTTTCATTTAATGCATGGGAAAGCATATCCTTATAATAATAACCAAGTCTATAATCATTCTATCTGAAGTTAATACCCTATTTGTCATTCACCCTAGCAAGTTTACAATAGGGATTCTTATTGGAGATGTCCTTCTCACCTAATATCCCATGCTGTTCAGATATTCTAAATAAGGTAATATTGTGAGAGTCAAATTCGAGCCTGGTGAGAGGGTTACACATATTTCACTCATTTGCCAATATAGCCCTTACTTCATATAAGTAAGCAGTGATATTTTATTCCAGGCATCTATAATTTTTTTTTAAAAATGATACGTTGTCTCCTACTGTCACTTAACATATACTGTAGGGGATTTCCCTCAATCTTGGAAAATAAAAATAAAAACACAAAACTCCCCCCTCAGAACACATCAGATAACTCCACGTATCATTAAATTCACTAAACCTATAAATAACAAACCCATAACCACCTTCCGGTAATCTACTGATTTAAACCTGTTGCATTAATTTATTAAAATATAAACCTTTTGTTTAATAAATCCACTGTTTGCATTGCAAACATCTCTGTCTCTCTAGGTATTGACTAATAGTCTCACTGTCTCCCTGCTTACACTCGTGGACTTTGGAGAAGTCGGCATGTCTGATAATATTCTCTCAGATTATCACAGAGTTGTGCCAATTTATCTCCATAAGCCCCTCCTTCTGCCCACTCTAGAACCCCTGTATTCAGCTTAAAGCTGGCGGTCAGCCCTTCCATATCTCTTCTGAGCTGGTGTACCCCCGTCTTAGGGTGGGGTATCCCTTCCACTGCTCTCACTACATCTCTCTGCTTCGTTTACTAAATCCTGGCATTAGTCAATTCTATCCACACACCACCAAAAACGAATAACATATTTGCATACACATAACTAGAAAGCATGAATTTAATACCATTCCTGCTTAAACAATGCAATTGAACATTTCTCATCACCCAATTTCTATTAATTTTATTTTATTTTATTTTTTTACACAGGAAACCCTGTACAATCTCTTATGCTGACTTTCCATCTAACATTACTTTTCAACATTTCTCAAATCTAATTACCTCTGGTATCAACTAAATTATAGCCACCTCTTATGAAACCCCCAATCTGTCATTGTTTAGAATACAGCAGATATACAGTGGGGAGAACAATTATTTGATACACTGCAAATTAATTACTTAAAAATCATACAATGTGATTTTCTGGATTTGTGTTTTAGATTCCGTCTCTTTCATTCCCCTCTCAGTGGAAATTACGACCCCATTCAATTTAGTCATTACATCACGTCCTAGTAAATTTCCCGGACACAGCTTAGATATCAGGACGGGTATGGTTGCCTCTCCTCCTGATTGGTCATGTTTTAGGGTTATTGGGGCTGATAACCTTTCAATAAATTGATGACCAGAGGCAGATCGCACTATGATTTTCTCCCCATCAATCCTGACTCCATCTGGCTTGTCTGTTGCACAGATTGCTGTCCTGCAGGCTCCCGTATCACAAAGGAATTTAATTTTCTTACCCATTACTGTCAATGTTAAATAAGGTTTCTGTTCCTGTTGAAGTGCTAAGTCAATAGTAGCCAATTCAAACACTTCACAATTTGGATCAATGGGTTCTGTAGTCTCCCCCTCACTAGAGTCTACTCTTTCTCCCTCAAGGACTAGTCAAGCCTTATCTGCCTCTTCCTCACGCTCAAAGCTGGGAAATAGACGTCTGTTAGGCTTCTCTCTTTTTTCTTTCTTTCCTTTTCCTTTGGGTTTGCATTGAAAAGAGTTATGGCCTGTCTTACCACAGTATCTGCATGGGGCCTCACACTCTCTGGCGAAATGCCCTCCTTTGTTACAGTTGAAGCACCGACCTTCCCCGCTGTAGCCTTCACTTTTCCCTGTGTTTCTGCCTTTACACGCTATTTCCCCAAGAGTGGCCATTAGGTACTCTGCTCCTTTCTGCTCTTTCTTGGCTCTGTCCTGTCTGTCATTCTGCTCATGATGAATTGCATATCATTTAACCTCAGCTAGCGATGCCCCCCCCCCCCCCCCCCCCAACCCACCAAAGTCATTTTAATGGTTCTGCTTATCTCTGGTGACATTCCACTGTGGAATGCTAACTTTAATTGCTGATGTTGGGGCGTATAATTCCCCTGTCTCTGGTCTGGTTCGGTATGCCACTGTTTGCGTTAAACATATATTTAACCCTCTCTAAGTACTAGCTGACAGTCTCACTATCCTCTTGTTTACACTCATGTGCTTTAGAGAAGTCTGCATGACGATGGTAATGTTCTCTGAGGCTATTACACAATTCAGTTATTTTCCCAACATACTCTCCGTGATCGGCCCATGGCAAAAGTGCCCTCTGGGCATCCCCTGAAACCCACTGCCCTCTAACGGCGGCCCAAACCTTACTATTCCTGTTTTGGGGTGGGTCATTCCTTCTACCGCTCTGGCCACGTCCTCTGTGTTCATGGCCTGTCTGCTAAATGGCATATTATTATTATTATTATTATTACTGTATACATCTAAGGTTGCTGGGGCCC
Source organism: Coregonus lavaretus (assembly GCF_964263955.1). Taxonomy (NCBI): domain Eukaryota; kingdom Metazoa; phylum Chordata; class Actinopteri; order Salmoniformes; family Salmonidae; genus Coregonus; species Coregonus lavaretus. Next base: position 54,419 of record NW_028162456.1, on the reverse strand, counting down.
CTTTCATTCCCCGCCATTCCCCGCCATTCCCCGCCAATATTCCTCTTTAAGGAATACCTGGGATAGGATAAAGTAATCCTTCTACCCCCCCCAAATTGTAAAGTGGTTATCCCACTGGCTATAGGGTGAATGCACCAATTTGTGAGTCGCTCTGGATAAGAGCGTCTGCTAAATGACGTAAATGTGCCCTTGAGCAAGGCACTTAACCCTAATTGCTCCTGTAAGTCGCTCTGGATAAGAGCATCTGCTAAATGACTAAAATGTAAATGTAATTATCAAATCAAATCAAATCAAATTGTATTGGTCACATGCGCCGAATACAACAGGTGCAGACTTGAAATGCTTACTTACAGCCCTTAACCAACAGTGCATTTATTTTAAACAAAAAAGTAAAAATAAAACAACAACAAAAAAAGTGTTGAGAAAAAAAAAGAGCAGAAGTAAAATAAAGTGACAGTAGGGAGGCTATATATACAGGGGGGTACCGTTGCAGAGTCAATGTGCGGGGGCACCGGCTAGTTGAGGTAGTTGAGGTAATATGTACATGTGGGTAGAGTTAAAGTGACTATGCATAAATACTTAACAGAGTAGCAGCAGCGTAAAAAGGATGGGGTGGGGGGGCAGTGCAAATAGTCCGGGTAGCCATGATTAGCTGTTCAGGAGTCTTATGGCTTGGGGGTAGAAGCTGTTGAGAAGTCTTTTGGACCTAGACTTGGCACTCCGGTACCGCTTGCCGTGCAGTAGCAGAGAGAACAGTCTATGACTAGGGTGGCTGGAGTCTTTGACAATTTTGAGGGCCTTCCTCTGACACCGCCTGGTATAGAGGTCCTGGATGGCAGGAAGCTTTGCCCCAGTGATGTACTGGGCCGTACGCACTACCCTCTGTAGTGCCTTGCGGTCGGAGGCCAAGCAGTTGCCATACCAGGCGGTGATGCAACCAGTCAGGATGCTCTCGATGGTGCAGCTGTAGAATTTTTTGAGGATCTGAGGACCCATGCCAAATCTTTTTAGTCTCCTGAGGGGGAATAGGCTTTGTCGTGCCCTCTTCACGACTGTTTTGGTGTGTTTGGACCATGATAGTTCGTTGGTGATGTGGACACCAAGGAACTTGAAGCTCTCAACCTGTTCCACTACAGCCCCGTCGATGAGAATGGGGGCGTGCTCAGTCCTCTTTTTTTTCCTGTAGTCCACAATCATCTCCTTTGTCTTGGTCACGTTGAGGGAGAGGTTGTTGTCCTGGCACCACACGGCCAGATCTCTGACCTCCTCCCTATAGGCTGTCTCATCGTTGTCGGTGATCAGGCCTACCACTGTTGTGTCGTCGGCAAACTTAATGATGGTGTTGGAGTCGTGCCTGGCCATGCAGTCATGGGTGAACAGAGAGTACAGGAGGGGACTGAGCACGCACCCCTGAGGGGCCCCCGTGTTGAGGATCAGTGTGGCAGATGTGTTGTTACCTACCCTTACCACCTGGGGGCGGCCCGTCAGGAAGTCCAGGATCCAGTTGCAGAGGGAGGTGTTTAGTCCCAGGATCCTTAGCTTAGTGATGAGCTTAGAGGGCACTATGGTGTTGAATGCTGAGCTGTAGTCAATGAATAGCATTCTCACGTAGGTGTTCCTCTTGTCCAGGTGGGAAAGGGCAGTGTGGAGTGCAATAGAGATTGCATCATCTGTGGATCTGTTGGGGCGGTATGCAAATTGGAGTGGGTCTAGGGTTTCTGGGATAATGCTGTTGATGTGAGCCATGACCAGCCTTTCAAAGCACTTCATGGCTACAGACGTCAGTGCTACGGGTCGTAGTCATTTAGGCAGGTTATCTTAGAGTCCTTGGGCACGGGGACTATGGTGGTCTGCTTGAAACATGTTGGTATTACAGACTCAGTCAGGGACATGTTGAAAATGTCAGTGAAGACACTTGCCAGTTGGTCAGCACATGCTCGGAGTACACGTCCTGGTAATCCGTCTGGCCCCGCGGCCTTGTGAATGTTGACCTGCTTAAAAGTCTTACTCACATCGGCTACGGAGAGCGTGATCACATAGTCATCCGGAACAGCTGGTGCTCTCATGCATGCTTCAGTGTTGCTTGCCTCGAAGCGAGCATAGAAGTGGTTTAGCTCGTCTGGTAGGCTTGTGTCACTGGGCAGCTCGCGGCTGTGCTTCCCTTTGTAGTCTGTAATAGTTTTCAAGCCCTGCCACATCCGACGAGCGTCAGAGCCAGTGTAGTACGATTAAATCTTAGACCTGTATTGACTCTTTGCCTGTTTGATGGTTCGTCGGAGGTCATAGCGGGATTTCTTATAAGCGTCTGGGTTAGAGATCCGTTCCTTGAAAGCGGCAGCTCTACCCTTTAGCTCAGTGCGGATGTTTCCTGTAATCCATGGCTTCTGGTTGGGGTATGTACGTACGGTCACTGTGGAGACGACATCATCGATGCACTTATTGATGAAGCCAGTGACTGATGTGGTGTACTCCTCAATGCTGTCTGAAGAATCCCGGAACATGTTCCAGTCTGTGCTAGCAAAACAGTCCTGTAGCTTAGCATCTGCGTCATCTGACCACTTTTTTATTAACCGAGTCACTGGTGCTTCCTGCTTTAGTTTTTGCTTATAAGCAGGAATCAGGAGGATAGAGTTATGGTCAGATTTGCCAAATGGAGGGCGAGGGAGAGCTTTGTATGCGTCTCTGTGTGTGGAGTAAAGGTGGTCTAGAGTTTTTTTCCCTCTGGTTGCACATTTAACATGCTGGTAGAAATTAGGTAGAACGGATTTAAGTTTCCCTGCATTAAAGTCCCCGGCCACTAGGAGCGCTGCATCTGGATGAGCGTTTTCCTGTTGATTAATGGCCTTGTACAACTCATTCAGTGCAATCTTAATGCCAGCATTGGTTTGTGGTGGTAAATAGACAGCTATGAAAAATATAGATGAAAACTCTCTTGGTAAATAGTGTGGTCTACAGCTTATCATAAGATACTCTACCTCAGGCGAGCAAAACCTCGAGACTTCCTTAGTATTTGGTTTTGTGCACCAGCTGTTGTTTACAAATATACACAGACCGCCACCCCTTGTCTTACCGGAGTCAGCCGTTCTGTCCTGCCGATGTAGCGTATATCCCGCTAGCTGAATGTTATCATTGTCGTCGTTCAGCCACGACTTGGTGAAACATAATATATTACAGTTTTTAATGTCCCGTTGGTAGGATAACCGTAATCTTAAATCGTCCACTTTATTTTCAAAAGATTGAACGTTGGCTAATAGGATTGATGGAAGAGGCAGTTTACTCGCTCGCCGTCGGATCCTTACAAGGCACCCCGATCTGCGTCCACGATATCTCCGTCTCTTCCTCACGCGAATGACGGGGATTTGGGCCTTGTCGGGTGTCTGTATGATATCCTTCGCGGCCGCCTCGTTGAAGAAAAAATCTTCGTTCAATACGAGGTGAGTAATCGCTGTCCTGATATCCAGAAGCTCTTTTTGGTTATAAGAGACGATGGCAGAAACATTATGTACAAAATAAATTACAAATAACGCAGAAAAACACACATAATAGTACAATTGGTTAGAGGGCTGTAAAACGGCAGCCATCTTCTCCGGCGCTGTTCTGAGGTAAGGCTATCAGTGGGTACTGGCCCCCTCCTACTCTCTCTCTCTCTCTCACTGCTTCTTTCTCCTTTACACACCTTATGTATCTGTTTAAGCATGGATTCGAGTTTATCTGCGTCTAGACGTCCCTCAAAACCATACCTCTCCCTCCACCTGGTTACATCATGGAGATTTCTTCTATCCCTGGATTCCATAAATCTCTCATCTCCGGTTGACCCCGGGACCTCCTTGGAGGGTTTGCTTCCCATATTGGCAGGACTCTTTGATCGTCCTATACCCAAAACATTGAAAAATTACTTTATGGCTTTTACCAAATTCCTGAATCTCACCTTTATTTGAATTTAGATTACTTCCAACTCTCTAATAATTGTTTTTGTCACTTTAACTGAGTTGTTAGGTATTAAATAATTTTACAATTTAGCTTTTAATGATTTATTCGATCTTTAATTAATTTCTTATGTTTCTTCCTCAAAATAGTCAATTATAATTACTTACTTCCTCACACAACCTATTTTGGTCCCTGTTTTTGGAATGTATTCTTAGATGTGACTTTTGAGCAAATATAAAGTCTCACGCAAGATTATTGGTTAACACTACCGGCAACTTGGAGTTTGTACTAAGACAAATTACGGCTCCAGTTTCATGGAATGGATAGAGTTACTGCTAATCTACAGTTGTTTATGACTTATAATATTCTACAAGATAATAATATACTTTTGACAACCCCCTTCATATTGTCTCAACACAAGGCTAGTTTATGTTTGGTAATGGCCTCTCTACCAGGAGTCTATTTTGGACCCCCCCCCGTCTTCTAAAAACGGGCTACCGGGATGTCGATCCCTTTGTGGATTATTGATGGAACCTCACTACAGCAAATTTTTACTCCATAAATCCTTACTGCAGGTTACAGTTCAATTCCCCCAAAATCCAATTAATAAAGATTACTGACCTTATTCTTGTAGCTGGGACTCAATTTGGTTGGATCTCGTCACCGTTCCTGTCGTAAACCAGTTCACCACCGGCCTGGATTAACCCTCAGTCTTAGAGGTCAGGACTTTATCCCACGGATTCTAGATCCGCCCGTGCACAGTTTTGGGGTTCCCTGGGACGACAGACAACGGGTGTTGAGATCCGGCTCGAAGGACCAAGCTGTTACGTGAATTTCTATCCCAATGTTTCAAAAAAGTTATTATTACTCAGTCTGTAGAGGTTGGAAATCTCTAATAATCAGACCAAGCAGCCCAGCATACAATCATCAGGCTTTATTCATTGAGAACGTTCTAAAACAAAATGGCCGTACAATCTTTTTATATGCACACGTCAGAGAAAAAAATAATCCCTCCCCTCTTTAGGCGGGCTGTAGTTTTCCACTGGAAAACTGCTCTCCTGACCATCATGTCACACACACACACACACACACACACAAGCCTAACAGTTTCTCTACTCCCTAAATTCCTCAGTTATCAGTTGCCTATAGACAGTTCTCCTTGTCCTTTGTTGTCTGGCCTAACTCTTACTCACATTGCTAAATAGTAACACAATGTCATCATCTTTACTGGTCCTACACTCACACATTCTAACACATTTCACACAGTTTCAAGGTGTAATAATTAGTCATTAATAATTAATCTATCAAAATGTGTAACTACTTCATATATCTTTAGCTATGACTGGTTTCATGTGTTCATCCATGTCTGAATCAGCTGTTACTGTCCTTGGAGGTCTGATCACTCAAAGTGGATCAAGTTCCTGGTGGATCTCCTGTCTCAAGCAGCAGAGTGGGAGGAGCAGACAGGAGAGAAGACACTGAAGCTGGTATCATCAGTGTGTACTTACAGCACCTTTCCTTTTCTCAGTGGATACAATTCTGAACAGAGTGATTTCCTGCTGGATCTGTACTCACATGTGAAGGACTATGAGACTCAAACAGGCAGGAGTGTCCTTCCAGCATTACAGCCAGTTTACCAGTCAGCTCCTGCAGTCTGGTCCATAGACCTCTCAGAGAGAAAGGCCTCCCTCCTCCTAGAAGTGCTGAAACTCCAACCAGAGAAGAAACCAGTAGAGCTGAAGGGCTGGTCAGATGAAGAGAGTGAAGTGAGGAGTTTCCTTCAGTGTCTGCCCTACATCTCACAGCTGAGGTGAGTTGGATCCGTACAGTTCAGAGATTGTAGTTGTCTGTCCCTGTATTTCCCTTTAGAGAGGATGCGTTTAGCTTTCTGCAGTAACTTAATAAACTAAACAGACACATACCGTTTGGAAAATATGCAATCTTTGTAGTCAGGATTTTAAGGAACAATTTAAGTGGATGATGAGTTTAGAAAGATAGTCATTGTATTTTACCCACCATAATGTGACCATCAGAAATGCATATCATAACTTTGTGTTGGTGAATCTGGTAACATTTATACTCAGATTTCTTGACATAACAAATGTTGCATTACTAAATGTCACACAGATATTGTGAATTTTTCTTAAAGTTTGTGATGCTAGAAATTTGTCCTTTAGAAATCTTGTGAATTTTATCTTAGAGACGTTTTGTAACATGAAACCTGAAAGTTTATACTCGGAATACCTAATCTAATCAAGGTATATTAGTGTTTTATATTTCATTAATCTTTAACAAGTGTTGTTCTTCCACTTTGACATTACAGAGTATTTTGAGTAATTTCTTGACAAAAACATTCTAATTGATTCCATTTTAATTCCAGGTTGTAACACAATAAAACATATGTAAGGGGATTGAATACTAATGCAAGGCACTGTATGTACAAACATTGCTGTAACTTTAACCTCATAGTCATTGTATCATGTCAAAGTGCTGGAGTACAGAGCCAAAACAACAAAAAATGTGTCACTGTCCCAGTACTTTTGGACTGTCTCCTAAATGTCTGATTTCATGTCCCCCATGTTTTGCTGTTTCAGCTGTGATGATGACAGGTTCTTCCAGAGGGTGTGTGAATCCGTCCCTGTGAGGTCCAGAGAGGAGGACCAGCAGTTGGCCTCTCTCCTCCAGGCCTTGGGCTCCACCCTGTCACTGGGAGGAGAGTTACCCAGGAAAACCTGCAGGTCTGTGGGGAGAGTCCTGGGTCTCTGTGCCTCCAGAGTGGACCTCACTCTTACCCCCAGCAAGATCTCTCTCCAAGGAGCCTTACTTATTTTGAGACATGAGTCAAAGCTACACAAGCTCAGGTATGTTCAGTTAGACAGCTTTTACAGGTGTTGGGTTCTAACTTGAAACAATCCTTATTCATGTTACCATATTAGAACTGGGTGAATGCAAATCTACTGGGGGAGAAAGGGGAAAGTTGACATTCTGTCAGAACATGTCATTGTTAAATCTCATGTATCCTATGGAGAGGAGAAGGGTAATCTCATGTATCCTATGGAGAGGAGAAGGGTAATCTCATGTATCCTATGGAGAGGAGAAGGGTAATCTCATGTATCCTATGGAGAGGAGAAGGGTAATCTCATGTATCCTATGGAGAGGAGAAGGGTAATCTCATGTATCCTATGGAGAGGAGAAGGGTAATCTCATGTATCCTATGGAGAGGAGGAGGGTAATCTCATGTATCCTATGGAGAGGAGAAGGGTAATCTCATGTATCCTATGGGGAGGAGAAGGGTAATCTCATGTATCCTATGGAGAGGAGAAGGGTAATCTCATGTATCCTATGGAGAGGAGAAGGGTAATCTCATGTATCCTATGGAGAGGAGAAGGGTAACCGTCTGGTTTCAGTGTAGGACAGCCGTGAGTTAGGGAGGAGGGAGGAGTTCGGGCCGAGGTCAGGTCAGATGAAGTGAGGAGGAACAGTCCCCACTTCAGTTCCTGCCTAGCAACAGAGATGTATTGGCTGTCCAGAGGTGCAAGGTTAGAGACTCCGCCTAAATATATGTGCTTGTGTAAACATGTCTTGGTCCTTTCAGCTGTTTGACCCAGTGAGTGAATAAACCTGGTTTGAGCATGGACTAGTTGTCCGTTAGGTTCTGACAAACAGAGTGAAGAACTTACACTGGTCTATTGAATAGTTTATTTTCCTATTGATCATTTTATCTGACAAGGTTTCTCTGTTTAAAGTGACTGGAGTTTTGTCTTTTCATTCCAGGCTGAATGTGGGCATGGCAGTGAAACTGTCCAGACTGGTTAGGAGGACAGGGAGAGGTGCTACTCCACTGACTGTCCCAGAGCTCTCCCTGGTCCTAAAGAGCAACCAGCCACCAGAGAGAGTGTTATCCAGGGCTCTGAGTAGTGTGGCATCCCTGCTGAGACTCTGGAGGGTTCAGTGTCTGGACCTGACTGACTTCTGGATCCAGGGTCACTCTCTCATCACACTGCTGTGTCACCAGGGACCTCTCTCTCTCAGGTCAGTCTGAAGCTGATGTTTTTTTAGAAGTAGAAATAGTAACTTCATTCATGTGTTTTTCTTCATATTTCTGACTGCCTTTATGTTCCAACCTCCTAGACTGAACTCAGACACTCTGCAGCAGCTGACTGTAGTTGTGTATGAAGCTCAGGACAAGGACTTGACTCAGTGGTTCCTGGAGAAGGTTGGTGGAGACCTGACCTCCTGCAGGCTGGACCTGGAAGTGCTTCTCTCTCTGCTGCAGCATTCAACCCACAACATCACTGTGGACCTCAGGAAGAACAGGCTCCTAGAGAAGAACATCTCAGATCTTCTCCCCTTTCTGGGAAGGGTTATATTCAAGAGGTGGGGAGAACTTCTTTCTCTATTCAGACTTTCTAGAAAAAAGAACATAACTTTTTATATCCAGTGACATGTTGTTCTGAGTGATCCTCTGTAATATCATTAGGGGTTTTATTCAAGAGGTGAGAGATCTTTATTCAATATTTATAGACTTTAATTATTAATGTCCTATCCAGCCAGTTGTTGCTATGTGAGTTATCCTTTATGAAACCTTGACATAACCACAACAATCCATTCTCCATGTTTGTTCAGGTCCAGTTCCAGCTTTGTAAAGTCCACCATCAGACAGATCTATGACAGCAGAGCCAGTGACTGTGTGTCCAGTTTGTTGAGGTCTTCAGACCATTGGATCAACCTGAACAGCAGAGAGCTGGACAGAGTGGACTGTACTGCTCTGGGTTTTACCCTGCAGCACTGCCACCAAGTCAAAGTCAACCTGCTGTGGACCTCCATACCACCGGGGGAGATAGAGAGCATCCTGCCTCTTCTGGACAGAGTCTCCCAACTCAGGTTTAGTTGGCTCTCTTTAACCCTGCTAGAATTGATATGAGGCTTGTCATTTTCTGACTGATTTAACCACTAACCCTAACCTTAATCTAATGCACTTAACCTTAACCTCACCTAGGGGTGGAATTGAAGGGGAACGCCTGGGAGTTGACATGACAAACAGAGTTGTAGTGTGTTCATCAGTGTTTTAATGTGTGATGGTGTTTTAAATAAGTCTCTGTCTGTCTCTCTCGGTCTCTCTCTCTCTCTCGCTCTCTCTCTCTTCTCTCTCTCTCTCTCTCTCTCTCTCTCTCTCTCTCTCTCTCTCTGTCTATCTCTCTCTCTGTCTCTCTCTCTCTCTCTGTCTCTCTCTCTCTGTCTCTCTCTCTCTCTCTCTCCCTCGCTGTCTCTCTGTTTCTGTCTCTCTCTCTCTCTGTCTCTCTCTCTCTCTCGCTCTCCCTCGCTGTCTCTCTGTTTCTGTCTCTCTCTCTCTCTCTCTCTCTCTCTCTCTCTCTCTCTCTCTCTCTCTCTCTCTCTCTCTCTCTCTCTCTCTCTCTCTCTCTCTCTCGGTCTCTCGGTCTCTCTCTCTCTCTCTCTCTCTCTCGCTCTCTCTCTCTCTCTCTCTCTCTCTC